>NW_020954590.1:64416917-64470919 GCF_900497805.2 Vombatus ursinus
TCTCTCTCTCTCTCTCTCTCTCTCTCTCTCTCTCTCTTCCTTATGTCTGTCTCTGTATATCTGTCTCTCTCCCTCTTTCTCCTAAATTCCAAGCCCACATTACCAACCACTTGCTGAGCATCTCCACCAGCATGTTCTGCAGGCATCCCAAACTTAGCATGTACAAACAAGAACCCGTTCTATTTTCTCCTAAAGCAATCTCTGCTCCAAACTTCTCCATTTCTGTTAACAGCATCACTATTCTTCCAAGTACCCAGGCTCAAAATCTTAGAGTTATTCTTTATTCCTTCCTCTACCTTACTTTCCTCATCCAATCTGTTAATAAATTATATTAATTCTACTTCCATGCAGCTCTCTTTCTCTCCAGTCTCTCACTTTATTTAGGCTTTCATCACTTGTCACCAAGATGAATGCAAAAGCCCTATAACCTATAAAAGCCCTGTATCATTGCCTCCAATCTCTCTATGTTAAATCCATCCTTCACACAGCTACCAAATTCATATTCCCATACACAATATGACCATGTCACCCTCATACTCAAAAGTCTTCCACGGAGTCTTATTGTCCCCAAGATAAAATGAAAATTTATCAGTGGGACACTTAAAGCCCTCCATAATCTGGTTCCCACCTACCTGTATGTAACATTTCATCTTTACACATGGCATTTCTCTCTGGTTTTGTAAAAGTATTCTTCTACATTTGGGATGTATTTATCCCTCATCTTTGTCTTAAAGAATCCCTAACTTTCTTCAAAACTAAAATTCAGGTGCCACTTCATATACAAGGTCTTCCCTCAGTCCCCCTACTCACTAGCATTCTCTCCCCCTTAAAATTTTATACATACACACACACACACACACACACACACCCATGGATTCTTTCCCACACCCCAGTAGAATATAAATTCTTCAAGGCAAGGACTATTGTCTTTGTATAAGATTAAAAAAGACAAAAGGTTGTCTTATATAATGACCTATATAATATTAGCATTTATATAGCATGTTGAAGTTTACACAGTACTTTATACTATCATCTCAATTTATTCGCATAGCAACCCTGAGAAGTATTTGCTACTATTATCCCCATTTCACAGGTAAGGAAACTGAGGCAGACAAGTTAAGTGATTTACTCATGATCACATAGCTAGTAAATGTCTGAGGCTTGATTTGATCTTGGGTTTTCCATACTCCAAGTGCAACACTGTGCCTCCCAGTGCTATGCACATAGGTGACACTTAATGTTTGTTGAGTTTTTTGAACTGATGCAGAGTGAACTGAATTGAACTGAATTCATCCTTGCCTTGTTACTATTCACAATCAGGAAGGCAAGCAATTTATTAGAAGAAAAGGAAGGCAGCAGTTGTGTCCAGTAACTCTGCCTCTACCTTTCTTTGAGAAATCCAATTGTCAGACACATATGAAAGCAAAGCTAGCCTGGACTTTTAGAGAGGTGTTTTTAAACTTGCTTCTGAGATGGCTATTCAGTCACTAGAGAGGGCTAGAAGTTCAAATGAATCCACAATGTTGGTTGGTTGGTTGTTGTCCTTTATTCTTGAAGGCCCAAATGACATCACTATATTAGAGTCAAGGTACACTGTGTCAGACTGTGGCTGATTAGACCAATATGAGCTCAGAATGCTCTGACACCTGGGCACAAATAGTCCATACAAACAATTGGGGTAGAGATCTCTCTAAATTTTCACATTTCACATTTCTTTTGAGCTACCCCAATTTTGCTTCACTCATAAAGCACAGCGCCATCTTTGATGGGGGCATGCTATGCTGGGCAGTCCTTTGTCAGCATCACCCATATTATTCAATCGATTCCAAAGTTCTTCAGAGAGACCTTGAGAGTTTCCTTGTATCGCTTCTTCTCACCACCATGTGAGTACCTTCCTTGCACGAATTCTCCATAAAACACTCTTTTAGGCAAATATACATTTGGGACTCAAACAATGTGGCCAGCCCATCAGAGTTGCACTCTTTGCAATAGAGTTTGAATGCTTCGGAGTTCAGTTCAAGAATGGACCTCAGTGTCAGTACCTTATCTTACCAGCTGATCTTCAGAATCTTCCTAAGACAATTCAAATGGAAGCAATTGAGTTTTCTGGCATAGTGCTAGTATGTAGATAGTAGACCGGCTTTCACAGACATACAACAGTAAGGTCAGCATGCTAGCTCTGTAAACCTTCAATTTGGTAGGCAGTCTAATACCTCTTCTCCCCCACATTTTCCTTCAGAGCTAGCTCTGGCAATGTGTGCATCAACCCCATTATCAATGTGTACATCCCTGAAAAGTATACTGCCAAGGTAAGTGAACTTATCCAGAGTGTTCAAAACATCTCCATTTGCTATAAACAATGGTTCCGCATACGGATGGTGTGGTGCCAGCTGGTGGAGAAACTCTGTTTTCTTGGTGTTGTCAGACCAAAATTAACACAAGCAGAAGAGACTCGATCCATACTTTGTTGCATGTCAGCTTCAGAGGTTGCATTGCGCGCACAATCATCTGTGAAGAAAAAAACCATGCACCAATTCTCCCTTCACGTTAATCTTGGCTTATAGCCTTTTCAAGTTAAATAATTTACCATCAGTACAGTAGCTTATTTTGATCCTGCGTTCATCCTCATTGAAGGCATCTGACAATATTGCTGAAAACATCATGCTAAAAAGCATGGGAGCAAGTGCACCGACTTGTTTCACTCCATTCATGACTGGGAAAGCACAAGAGCATTATCTATTATCCAGAACCTGGGCAAGCATGCTGTTGTGAAACTGATATACAATACTGATGAACTTTTCCAGGCAACCAAATTTTGACATAATTTTCTATAAGCCCTCACGACTGACAGAATCAAAGATCTTAGTCAGATCAAGGAATGTTGTGTGCAGACTTCTGTACTGCTCCTGGAATTTATCCTGGAGTTGTCAAGCAGCAAATGCCATGTCAATTGTTCCTTAGCCCTTTCTGAAGCCACTCTGGCTCTCAGGTAGATGAACATCTTCCAGGTAAAGGATCAGCCTATCAAGGAGGACTCTGGCAAGAATCCTGCCAGCAATGACCAAGAGACACACCCACCCTGTGATTGTCACAGGACAATCTATTTCCTTTACTTTTGTAGAGATGGACAATGGAAGCATACTTGAACTCCTGGGGAATAAACTCCTCTTGCCATACAACCCAGAAAATTTCAGTCAACTTTTTTTAATGAGCAGTGGACCTCCTACCTTGTAAATCTCAGTTGGAATAGAATCAGCACCAGGTGCTTTGCCACATGAGAGTAACCAAATGGTATTCAAAACCTCTTTTTCATATAGAAATTCTGCTAGAGAGGAATTGACTTCAACCTGAGGTATACCATCTACGGCTTCAGCACTGATTGATGATGATCAGTTGAGAAAACTATGGAAGTGTTCAGCCCATTTCTCTAAGATTATGTCCTTTTTACTAATTAATGTGGCTCCATCAACACTAAGTAGTTGAGATACAGGATAGGTCTTTTGCCCATAAATAGCCTTCAGGGCACCAAAAAAGTGTTTGGGATTGTTGCTATCAGAATAAAACTTACTTTCATTTACCTTCTTACTGAGCCAAGAATCCTGCATCTTTCTCAACTTCACTTGCACTTTACTTTTGATGGAGTTAAACACTGCCTTCTTAGAGACAGATGAACTATCCTGCTGGTAAACCCTGTGGAGTTCTCATTTTTCATTTAGCAGCTTCTGAATTTCCCCATCATTTCCAATCCGGTCTTGATGATTGTAAGTGTTCTCACCCAGAGGAGTAAATGCAGTGCTGTACACCTAATCTCTGAAAGCTGTCCACTTCTTTTCTGCTCCACTGTTGCCACCAGTGTGTTGGCTCAGTTTCTTTCTGAGTTAACAATGAACCGTTCCCAATCAGAGAACCACTCTAACCTGTTGACATGAAGTCTTCTGGTAGTCATCTTGCCTTGGGGCCACCACTTTTGTTAAATGAAAATATTAAACTAAGAGAAGATAAATCTATTATCAATCCAGCACTCTGAGCCACACAACATCTCCATCACTTTGACATCCTGTCTGTCTTTTCTCCTTATAATGACACATTCTATTAAATGCCAATGTTTGCTGCAAGGGTGCATCTATGAATGTTTATTGCATTTAGGTAAATGTTGTGTAAGTGTTGGTCATGAGATACACAAGTCTTCAATAGTAACTGACCATTACTGTTCCTGTTTCCAACTCCATTCCTCTCAAGCACTCCCTGCCATGTCTAGCAGTCTTTGCCTATTCTTGCATAAAGTCACCCAGAACTAAAAGCTTGTCCTGTTTTGGCACATTGATTGGCACATATGAGGGTCTATAGGTCTTCATAAAATTTTCTTTTAACCTCATCAGGATTCATCATGGTGGGAGAATAGCCACTAATGATGGTCACTCGCCACCTTCCTGCAAGTGGCAATTGCATTGTCATGAGCCTATCATTCATTCCTTTGGTAGGCATACAGGCTTATTTACTAGATAAGTTTTGATTGCAAAACCTACACCAGCTTCATGGCACTCCCTTTCACTGTGGCCACTCCAGAAAAAGGTGTATGCAGCTCTGACTTCAGTAAGCTGGCCTTCGTTTGCCAGCTTTGTTTCACTCAGGGCTGCTATTTGGATGCGATACCTGCTGAATTCTCTTGCAACAAGAGTTGTTCATCTTTCAGGTCTATTGGATTTTTTTTTGCCCATAAGCATGAACATATTCCATGTATTGAGTAGAATCATCTTTGCAGAAGTTTTTGTACATTTTTTTGTGTTTCCACCACACATGGGATCCTCACCTACCATAATAAGCAGGCCAGGGTTGGAGAAAGCAGACAATATTTACGACACCTTTTCTAGCCTCTTCCTTACACCAGAACGTGAGCAGTGTGGTCCTTAAAAGGCTGATTGGCCACCCAAGGGGCTGTCAAATCCCACTCCTGCTTCCAGTGAGAAGACAACTCCATGACCCAGGCTACCTGTGTGCAGGGTTGTGACTACAGCTTCCAGTGTATCCACACCTGCTGCTTCATCACTTGTCTGTTCACCACAGGACTCTGAGATAGATAAAAATGGTAAAATGGTATGGGTGATATCTTTTGATTCATGCATAAATTGTGCCATCCCTACAGAGGGTGACTTCTTGGATGGCCTTCCTGCAGAGGACTGAATGATAATGTTTTAAGGGATAGTATATTCCATAGGGATTCAGCAACATGGGCAAGAAAGGAGACCCCTTTTTGGTGGACACTTTCTTTGGGCAGTAATGATGCAATGTCAGTCAGCAGTATAGATATAACTTCTTACATAAAGCATCGATTCATCCTACCCAGGACTCTGAAATCACCTACTTCATCATTTCTTAAAGATACAATAATATTCCACATTACATCCACATGCCGTGACTTGTTCAGTCATTCCTTAACTGTCTAAGAGACCATTTAAGGCACGTCTACAATTTCTAGTTCTTTGATTTTCTTTCTTTCTTCTTTTGCCCCTTTAATTCCCCCTTGTAGGATCAAGAAATGTATCAAGAAATGTTTGTAACTATTCCTTCCCTGATATTATCTTCTTTCTTAAGTTCACCTTTCCCTCTATCCTCACTTGTTGCCCTAATGAATTTAAGGTATTTCTAAACTAAACTGTTGTATGCATATGTATTCAATACCTCCATTGTCTATTTCAGGTAAGAATGAGTTTCATCTGAAGCCCACTTCCCTGACCCCTTCCTCCATGTTTACATGCATGGGCAAGAAGGTGGTGTAGTGGGTAGAGTTCCTAGCTTTGAGTCAGGATGCTTGAATTCAAATCCGGCCTCAGGCACTAAACAGGTTATGTGAACCCAGGCAAGTCACTTAACTGTTGTTTGCCTCAGTTTCCTCCTCTGTAAAATGGGATTATAATAGCACTTACAAAGTTATCGTTAGGATCAAATGAGACAACAATTGCAAAGTGTTTAGCATGGTGCCTGGTATATAATTAGTGCTATATATAAAGTTTTTTTGTTGTTGCTCAGTCATTTTTAGTAATGTCCTACTCTCCATGACCCCACTTACAGTTTTCTTGGCAAAAATTCTAGAGTAGTTCATCTCTTCCTCCTCCAGTTCATTTTATACATGAGGAAACTGCAGCAAACAGTGTTAAGTGACTTGACCTGGGTCACATAGCTAGTAAGTGTCTGAGGGCAGATTTGAACTCAGGAAGACAAGTCTTCTTGACTCCAGGCCTGGCATTCTATTCACTGTGCCACCTAGCTTCCCCCTAAATAGTTATTTTTATGCTTCTTATATCCCAATTATAAGAAAAATGGATGAAAATCCATTTTCCCTTTAAATCTCTGCTTGTAGTCATGTAAACTTGCAATCATTTTTTTTACTGGTCAGTGTTTTCTTTGATTTCCTCACCTTTCCAGTTTTAGTTCTTGAAACGGGCCAGGGCTTGGCTTTGCACACTGCTGCTCTTTTGGGTGGGAAGGTAGGCTTTACTTGGTCTTACCCTGGGTGTCCTGGGATACTGTACTGACCTCCACATCCCAGACTAAGGCTTCCATGGATCTTTGAGGTACAGAGTTCAAGATTTTTGGAGCCCTCTCTGTCATCTCAAGGGAGAGTTTTAGGGACTCCTGGGTCCCTACATCTGGCCAGTCCTGCTTGCTTCTGCACCTAGGCTTCCAAGGGCCCCCATGAGGCAATATGACTATCCTGAGACTTTCTCAGAGGAGTCCTCTCATCTCAATGACTCCAGACACAGAGTTTTGTAGTTTGTTGTTGGTTTTTTTGTTTTTTGTTTTGTTTTTGGCAGGGGGCAGGAAGGGAGTTCTACTGTCCACATGTTTCTGGTTGACTTGCACAGTTCAGGGGTAGGAGAAGTCACTTAGTATAGTTTCTCATTGCATTTACTAATCATTATTCAGTCTAGTATTAATGTTAAGGCTTTGCTAATGAAGATATGTAGGAGCTGGAGGAGCTGATTTCATTCAGAAAGCCATCTTTATGGGAAGCAAATCTCCATCTTTGTAATGATGCCTGAGTCCAGGACACCATCACAGTTCAAATTCAATACTCTTTGTTCCTAATTCTGGATCTCTTGAATTATTTTCAAACTATCTCCATTTCCACAAAACTAGATCCTCAGAGAGTAGAAAGTGACTTTCTATACCTAGTGCAATATTCCTAGGGCAATACTGCCTGCTGGGCTGAGTATGCTGATCAGCTTTTAAACTTTTATATGGACAGCACATTCTGGGGCCTAGACCAATATTGCAGCCTAGATAATAGAATTACAGAATCCCAGGAGCATAAGGGATCCCAGAAGCCATCAAATCCAACCTAGAATTGAGTAAGAATCTTCTTTATAACATAATTGACATTGATCCTCCAATCTTTGTTTGAAGATCACTAACAAGGGGCTATGCTCTACCTACTGAAGTGGTCTGAACAATTTTTTTGGATCGTTTTTATATGTTTGGTAAGTTTACTTTACAAGGAGCCTAAATTTGTCTCTGAAACGTTTTACCCATTGAACATGGTCCTGTCTACTGGTACTAAAATGAAAAAGTGTTTCCCATGAAAAACGTTTCTTCCCCATGAAAGCCTTTTAAACACCTAAAAAGAATAAGCATATCCTCCCCAACTCTTCCTCAATCCAATCTAAACAGCCCTAATTCCTTCAATTGATCATTATTTGGCATGACCTCAAAGCCCTTCACTATCCTGTTCACCTGCCATCTGGATATTCTCCCATCTTATTATGCCATTCCTAAAATACAGAGGAAAGAGTACAATATAATTCTGAGGTTAGCAAACTTGGAAAATTGGAAGTACAGTGGTAGCCTAAAAAGAAATAGGAAAGTTTAGATGGGGCAGCTTAGTCAAGGAGAGGAAATCAAAGATCTCTTATCATTGTTTTAATATATATGTAACATGACACAATATTAACAGAGGTTAAGGGGAAAAGAAATTTAAACAGGTCATGTTAATTCAGTAGGTGACTCTCAAAAGGTGTGCCAGAGGTACACTATGGCTAGGTATATTTTATGGAACTCACAAATGTGGTCACATTTATATGCAAAAGTTTCCTGTCTTCCTAATTATGTCCATTGTGCCTAGACAAACCATCTGAGAACCACTGGCTTAAATGAAGTATTTCCAGGAACCCCTGGAAATAACAAAGAAAGTGGAGGGCATTGTGGAAGACCAAGCGAGAAGGCTAGAGAGAAAATGTAGAGGGTTGGAGAGATAACCGTGGAAACAAAGGCAGTGGGTATATGACATGCGAAAGTGAGACAGAGGAGGATCAAAATGGTATTAGAGGCATGCAGTAGTAAGTGTGAGTTTGAAAGTTAAGACAGGGAGGTGTGATAAGAGCAAGATCCTAATTCCTGCCCCATGCAGATTAGACTAGCTTTTCCTTTAAATGTATTATGATAATAGCAAGAGTTGGTTGGCTCTAGAGACAAGGACCGCAGACTGCTGACATCATTTCCAAGTTACCTAAGAACAAAGCAGTCATCAGGAGTTCCAGGCACACTCTGATGCTGGCTGATCAATATGGTCAAATCTGGCAGTGGGGTATTACCCAACTAAACAACTAAAATTATGCTCAATGTTGTTGAATATTCTTCTGCTATAGCTAAATAAATTTCCTTTTGTTAATTGTTGAATGATCTAAGAGTGTTTCCCTTTGTTCCAGTATTGAATCTAAACCACCAGCAGACTGAACTGAGACAGACGAAGGCCAGAATATTAGGGTATAAGCCATGTAGAGTGGTAGTGCAGAAAAAGTACTGAATTTTGAGTTAGAGAATGAAAATGCTGGTTAAAAACTGACATTGTCACTACATTATGGGGGCAGATCATCACACACTTATACATTATTGCAAAACAAATCTCTTATCAAAGTACTTGAAAGGATGTTTGAGCTGAGCTAAAAGAATAAATTGTGACTTTTCTTAGTGACTATGAATAATAATAATAATGAATATCAAGCAAATTCATCGTATTAAAAAATTCCTTCCAAAACTTACAACGTATTTGGTGGACATTTTTGAGAAATTAAATATAAAAAAATCAACATAAGGTCTTTGGCATATTCTGATCTAGAAACATAAAGCAACTGGGTTTATGAAAAAGTTAGAGCAATGGGTCACACATTTGTAAAATAGAGTGTTTAATATGTTTCCCAATATAAAAAATAGCTACCCTAAAAATGAAGTAGAAGAAAATAAAGACCCACTTTTTAATGGCTTGACCAATCTAGAGAAATATTTTTCCTATTATTTTAAATGCCTAAATCTTATGGAATTTGGATAGGGAAACTATTTGCCACAACAACTACAATACATTTGTTCTTACCCCACCTCAACAAGAACGGTGAATAAACTTATCTTGCACTAGTCTAATGTTGAAACAAGTTTTTGAACCTGAAAAGCTGGTCGTATTTTGGTTATGAGAGAACAAACTTCTCTTTTTCGCTGTAGGAATTTTGCTAAACTTATACATCTTATTTGCATGAAACAAGATTTTCTGCTACAGCTGTAAAGACAAAATAACATCCTCTATTAGTAGTTGAATAAGCTGACACCATACTTCACTAAACTCTGACCACCTGTCCCATCAATAATGTCGATGGTTAATTTTTTAATTATAAAACATATAACATGTAATTTTATAAGGATTTTGTCCGTAAATATCTGTGTATGCTATATCTTATGATACATGTGCTGTTATGGGAATTACAATAAATTCTTAATTTTATTTGAATAAAATGTGAGCTAAGAAAATTACATGGACCGTTTCATGAAAAGTAGGGGCAATATTTTTTTTAAATATAAAAGGAGATTGTAAATATATGAGGATAAAGACTCATGGGATGAATTCCTGGGGTGGTTCTGGGAAGTTCACTAAGCATTCCAGGATTGATAGTTTGCTTCTTGTTGTTGTTTATTTGTTTTGTTTTTATTTTGACTGATCTTCCTATACTAGAACTCCAGTTTGAAATTAAATGATCTTTGCACATTAAGGCACCACTGATAGAGAGGAAAGATGGACTGACTTTCTATCCCAGGGCAATGGCATCTGTGGGAGATGGAAATCCTTTATAACCTATCCCTTCCTCCCTTTCTAATCTTCTTACACTCCTCTCTATACTCTGATGCAGAGAGAGAGACATCTAGTTCTTCCTTGTCTCTGTTTCTTAGTTTCCAGCTATAATCTCACCTTATACACCTTCCACAAGAAGACTTTCTTGGTCCCCTTTAATGCTAATACCTTGCCTCTGAGAGTATCTCCAATTTACCCTGGCTACATACTGTTTCTACATTGTTGTTCGAATGTTATATCCCACTCCCACCCCATCTCCCACCCTCTCCTCTTTAGATTGTGAGCCCCTCTAGGGTAGAACTGTTTTTCCTTTCTTTGTATCCCTAACACACAGCACAGTATTTGGTACTTAGTAAGCTCTTAATAAAATACTTACCGACTTACTGGAGTCAGCAGCTGAGAAGACATTTGGCTTCCTAGGCCATAGGGAGCTATAAATATTCCATATTGTTGACACTCTACAGTGTGGGAAATGCCCAGCAGGGCAGGAGCACTGCAGGGAATGTGAAAGCACTGAAAGGTCTTTTTTCCACCCTCCTCTTCCTCCATTTGGTGTTCATTAACAAGCACTGATTTGCAATTAATTTTTATGTGATGAAATAAGCTGCCTCCTTTATACTTTATACTGCCCAGACCTCTCTTCACTAGTGGTTTCAGTAGACATCTGGTGGTTTTAGCCACTCAGAAGATCAACCAGAAAGTTCCTTCCTAATTTGGGGTTGGGATACCCTATCCCTGGCCACTATTAGAGAACCATTCTCTAACTGGAGACATATATCATGAGTCATTTACCACAAATTTCCTTACAACTCTGTAAACTCCTGAAAGTAGAATTTTTTTTTAGGTGAGGCAAATGGGGTTAAGTGACTTGCCCAGAGTCACATAGCTGGTGAGTGTTATGTGTCTGAGGTTTCATTTGAACTCAAGTCCTCCTGACTCCAAGGCCAGTGCTCTATCCAGTGCACCACCTACTTGCCCCAAAGCAGAATTTTTAAAATGGAATTTTGGGTCATTTGATTGCCTGGACTAGCTATCCCCCCCCCAAAAAAATTCAAACTTTCATATGTTGCTGTGACATCTAGTGATTACATTAAAATTTAAAACCACTAGATTAGAGCAAACTCTCAAACTAGGGGTACGGCAAATTTCTCATGGGGAAACTGAGGCAGGAGTCAAATTAGGCTCCACAGCAGCATAAACCAAAAGGATCAACCAAGTTGAGAACCAGAGTTTCTCTGAAGCACCAAAACTCCTGATGGTTGCAAAAAAGTAGTAAGCCTCTCCCCCTCTGCCCCAAAAAAGAGAAGGGAGACAGAGATTTAAGGCAACATGTCAATATTAGGACTGAAATCAGAATACAGGGAGCCATCAAAATTTTATTTCGTGCGTTTTTACTTATCTTCCCAAAGCTTCTTTCTTTTGTATATGTTTCCTACTCTGTTGCACTGAAACACCAGTGTGGCCATAGAGTAATTACCCCACATCCCTTCCAATGCCTCTCTGGATCTCAAGCCCATGATTAGTAGGGCCATGATAGTCAGATGGTTCTCTACGAATTCTCAGTAATGCAAATTGAAATAGCCTCACAAGGAGGGAACACCTACCTTTTCTAGTCCACTAGGTATCAAAAGTTGCTTCATCAGCTATGTGTGTATGTATGCGTGTATATACATACATGTATATGTATATGTATATATATATATATAATATGTATATTCTTGCCCAATTATTGGTTATAAGTGAGGGTTTGCAAAATATAGTTTGGAGCTGAGAGAAGAATATCCTAACAAAGACTAGTGGAATGAATATACATGGATATACATAGACATATATAGACATAGATCTACTTACATTCCAGATTACACACATATATGTACATACATTCATGTGTGTACACATATGTAGATATAGATATAGATACATAATGAGGAACATAACTGCTGACAAGAATGAAAGAAACAAGTATATATGTGTATATATATATATATATATATACGCATATACATACACACACACACATAGAATATTAGAGAGAGAGAGAACACCTACTATGTGCCAGGCAATGCGCTGAGCACATTACAAATACTATTTCATCTGATCCTTACAACAACCCTAGATACTATTATTATCTTCCACTTATAGTTGAAGAAACTGAGTCAGAGATTAAGTGATTTACCCAGGGCCACACAGCTAGGAAGTGACTGAGGCAAGATTTGAACTCAGGTCTCATTCAATGGACCACCTAGCAGCTGAGGAAGACAAATGATTACTCCCTGTGTAAATAGAAAGAATGAGTACTGCCATTTGTGTTTCTTTCCAAGATGTTCTGCCAATGCTGAAATTAAGATGGATAGAACTGGTCAAGGGCACTTGTGGGTGCGATGGCAGTGAGATCCCTGATTTCATGCCACTGGGCTGGCTCAACGAGTATAATGTCAGTCCAACTGGGAAACCTGCAACTTCCCCAGTTAGTAACTGACTGCAAGAACTACAGGGCCTAGGGAGAAGTCTGGAGGAAAAAAAAAACTAAGAGCAGAATCACTAATTCATACGAAGGGGCACATTCTGGGGCAGTCAGTATTAAAAAATATATAGATATAGATTTATTGCATTGTATGTGTGAGAGTGAGAAAGGTAGGGGAGTGTACACACGTGTGTTTGTGTATATATATATATATATATATATATACTCTCTAGTATACATGTATAAGTGTGTTAGAGAGTATATAGAGAGAATGTATGCATACACCCATTACACACATACATACATGCACTTACACACATTTACAAATACACACACACACATATATGTATATATGCATACACAAATACATACATTCCACTCTAGTTAATGTCAGCATAGTGAGGGATGAAACTGAAACTGATGATAAGAACTGCTTTGATGGGATTCCAGAGTTTTTATGTGATATTATTGTTAGTCCCTTGACAGCAGGGACCCTTTTTGCCATTCTTTGTATCACTAGTACTTAGGCCTTGATCCCTGAATGGGTGTTGCCTCAGTCAAACTGAGACCGGTTGTGGACCTTAGCTTGGAAAGCCCAAGGTTCCCCACTGCATCCTGGGCCATCTCCAGCTGTCCTGATCTATATCTTGCCACTGGACCCAGATGGCTCTGGAGGAGAAAGTGAGGTTGGTGACTTTGCATCACCTTGCCTCACTTAAATCCAATTCACTTGCATGTCATCTTCCTGAGATCATGGTCCTCTTCAAGAAAGAAGAACAAAGGGGCAGGTAGGTGGTGCAGTGGATAGAGCACCAGCCTTGGAGTCAGGAGGACTTGAGCTCAAATCTGGCCTCAGACACATAACACTTACTAGCTGTGTGACCCTGGGCAACTTAACCCCATTGCCTAGCCAAAAAAAAAAAAAAAGAAGAAGAAGAAGAAGAAGAACAAACAGCAGCAGTAAGCAAGTACTTAGCACAATGTCTGCTACGTAGTGGATGCTTGTTGAGTTGAAAGGACTTTAAACTTAGCCATTATTTAATAGGTCATTGTTTTCAGCTTCTATGTAATTATATGTCTTTTACTCATATTATAGTTATTTAGTTCTAATCTTGTTCAAAGTGGCCTAAAAATAAAACATGTATAATTTGCCTCTCTTAATTTACATAAGGTTTCTCTATATCCTAGTATGTGAGAAATTTTTTGTGAGTTTTCCATGTGTACATGAAAAAAAATGTATTTTCTGTTTCTCTCCCCATAAGTTATTAAATAAGTAGCTTCATTCTCTAATTTCTTTCTTGTTAATTCTCATTGTTGATTTATAATATTCTTATAAAGGTTGTCTCTTATTATATTTTCATGTATTTCTTCATGGACTGCTATTTTTAAAGAACTGAATTTTTTGGAGAATGTAAATTGTCTGTCCAGATCAGGGCTAAACTCTCCGAGGTACAAGGAAAAGGATGCTAGGTGATTTCTGCCCAGATCAGCAGACTTCTACCTCTAGCAAGCACATTCTTTTGTCAATCCTAAAGGACATTAGATGGAAACACTGATTCAAAAGTTTTACAAAAACATTAGAGATGTGTTCGTCTGAGGAGGGGAGGAAGGCACCTCTAAGATTACTGAGATTAGCATAGCTTTAGGAAAATGTTGACCTGGGAAATCTTTGCTTTATTCCTGATCTAACTGGAAACGATTCTAGTATTTCTCCAATATTAACAATTCTGGAGCTTAGTTTTAGATATGTATCTTTTATCATATGAACGAAAAGTTTTATTATTCCTATGCTTTTACATTTTTTCAATATAAATGAATACCATAATTTGTCAAAGGCCTTTTTGGGCTTCTATTTATATAATCGTGTAATTATTTTGCTCCTGTTATCAATGTGGCCTACCATGTTTATAGTTTTCCTATATTAAATTATTTCTATATTTCTGGTATAAATCCAACCAAGTCATATTGAATAATCCTTTGAACATAAAGGTCTAGTCTGTCTGCTAATATTTTATTCAAAATGTTTACTTCAAAATTCAATAATGATATTGGTCTATTGTTTTCTTTCTCTGCTTTATCTCTACTTTGGATATGAGGACTCTATTTTACTTACAAGGAGGGAAGGGAACAAGCATTTATTAAGCTCCTGATATGCACCAGTTACTGTACTAAGGACTTTACAAATAATGTCTGATTAGATCTTCCCAAGCAGGTGCTATTAGTAGATATTATTCTTATCCCTATTTTACAATTAAGGAAACTGAAACAGACAGAAGTTAAATGATTTACTCAGAATCAAAGAGAGAGTAATTGTCTGAAGCTGGATTTGAATTCAGGTCCTTCTGACTCCAGAAAGCCATACACTATGCCATCTAGCTGCATAGGTGTTTGAAGTATCTTCTATCTCTACTTTCGCAAGTAACTTAAGTAACATATTTGCAAACAACTTATGTAACATAGAACTTAATTTTCTTTTATTTTCTTTTCCTTTTAAATATTTGCTAGATCTCACTTGAAAATTCATCTAAACCTGTTTGTTTTTTTTTTTCCTTTGATAACATGGTCAATTTCTGTTTCTGATATTATATTGATTTCATTAAATTTTCTATTTCTTGTTCTGTTAATCCAAATATTTTACATTTTTGTAAATATTCATATATTTCATTTGAGTTTTCCATTACACTGGCCATATAGTTTTCACTTTGGTAATTCATTCTAATTAGCTAATTTATTTATTTTATTAGAAAAACAGCTTTTAATTTGTTTATCATCTGAATATTTTATTTGTCCTCAATTTTCTTTATTTCTTTTTCAATTTCAAGAATTTCTATTTTTGTATTTATTCGGAATTTAAAATTTTGATTTCTGCATAATACTGTTACAATAATTAGCTCATTTTAGTCCTAAGGGGCGATATCAAATGACTGTTAAAGTCCACACGGTTCCTTCTCCCCCTTCAATTTTAAGGAATTTATTTTGGGTGAAAAGTTATGAATTTAGTAGCAATCATGCTGAGATTCCAATGAGGAAAATTCTTAACATTTAGGTAGAGTTTGGTCTCTTTGCCTAATTTTACACATGTGCATGTGTGTGTGTGTGTGTGTGCGCGTGTATGTGTGTATGAAAAAACAGATGTCTTTAAAGCAAATGATCTTCTTTAATACCTCCCTTCTTCACTGTAACTCAGCCATATCTCTGAATTTTCAGAGGTATTCAGGAATGGATGCTGGTCCTTCAGAATCTCTCCCCTGAATCTAATATAGTTCTTTCTGTGCATACAGATTACTTAGTTCTTGCCCAAGTCTCCCTCACAATAGCTTTGATTATTTCAAAAAGGTATACAGTCCCCAATCAAAAAGTATTCTTATCTAGTAAAAGTAATTAGTTGAAAAATAAACTAGTAATAAAATTTTAAATGATACTACCGCCCCCCGGGATCATTCCAGCACCCCCCAGGGGGCAGTATTGCCCACTTTGGGAACCTATGTTTCTAGATCTAAGTTACTCTGTCAAAATTCTCACAGCACAGTTGTGTTGTGGTCAGCCCACTGTAATAGTGTTTTCCTCCAGGTCTCCCTTTTGATCTCCCTTTAAGTTTTCCATCCGGATTTAGCACATTCTAGATAAAAATTTGGGATTACCTGTCTTTGATTCCCTGTAATGCAGCTTGGTTTTCTTCCACCAGTGATGTATTAGCATGCATTAGTGAATCTGTTTTCATTAGGATTTCCTCAAGTTCATTCTGTAGCTTTTGGATTTCATTGTTCCAAAATTTTTTCTTAAGAAATAAAATAAGACCCATAAGGTAAGATACAAGCTTCTCCCTTTCCCAGAGCAAAAGATAGACAGAGAATTATTTTTTAGCAATAATTAATGAAGATTCCCAGATGGAAGGAAACTTACCGCATCTAGATATTCAGTCAATGCATCTTCACATTCTTTTTCTAACTGTTTAATCTTCATGGACTGATGATCCACTGCTTCTTTCAACTCAATTAACTAAATTTTAAAAAAAAGTTTTAAATGTTATTGTAAGAGTATAATAAGGAATAAAAAAAAGAGTGAAAAAAAGTTCAGCACAACTCAACAACAGATCGAATCTGACATCTGTAATGCTCCATGTTCATAGTACTCCACCTTTACAAAGAAGGAAAGAAGAGGTCTTAAAGGTCAATTTTAAATCTGAAATATTTAAATGGGTTAAAAGGTGTGTGAGGCATAACATATTTAGAAGTCACCCCATGCAGGTATGAAACAAGGAAATGGAATAGACTCCTACAACTTATGACATTGTGTCTTCATGAGGATAAACCGACAAGACAGAAATCCAGACCGAAGATGGTCTCATTCATCAGTTGTATAAGATGGTATCCTTCATAACTAAATCACCAATGTGCACCAAGATAGAATTTTTAGTACACAATTAAAATACATGAAGCAAAGCAGAATGTTCTGAAATAGCAAATTTAAAATACCGTTCCATTAAGGAAAGCCAATTGGCAAAGAAAAATCTTAAAAACATTTCCTGAAGCAAAATTAATTTAGAAGAGGTCATCTAGTATAACTCACTAATTTCATGGAGCAGGAAAAGAGCTCAAGTGAGGTAAAGTGACTTACTCCAGATGTGGTCCCTTTCTCACAACCACACCTGGAGTAAGCAGCAGAGCTGGGATTAGAACCTTCTCATCCCAAATCCTGTAAAATTTTTTTGGTTGTGGCAACTCTGAAGGGTCTTCCCCTCCCAGATCAATTTTTTTGTGAAGGCAAACTAGGTTATCTTTTGCCTCAATTCTTACCTAGCCTTAATGAGTGATGTCTCAGTTAAACTGAGACCTGGGAAAGACCTTGGCTTAAAAAGCCCAAGGTCTCTCACTGCATGCAGAGCAATTGCCAGTCGTACTGACCTATGTCTTGCCCCTGGACTCCAACTACCAGAGGAGAGAATGAGGCAGATAACTGCACAGCCCCACCTCACTCAAATCCAAATCACTTGCAAGTCAAGCAAGATATGACCCTCTTGATGTCATTGGTCCACTTCTAGAATGAAGGACAAATAC
The DNA here is from genome assembly GCF_900497805.2 of Vombatus ursinus. Classification (NCBI taxonomy): domain Eukaryota; kingdom Metazoa; phylum Chordata; class Mammalia; order Diprotodontia; family Vombatidae; genus Vombatus; species Vombatus ursinus. Next base: position 64,434,550 of record NW_020954590.1, read on the forward strand.
AAGCAACCACTTTGCACTGCTATACACCATCTCTTAGGTTGTAGAGCCAAGAAAGACCATAGACATCAACCAGGCCGATTCTCTCATTGTCACAGATGAGAAAGGCCAAGCTTGGTTCCATTCAAAATAATGATAATGTTCATAAAATAAATGAGAGCTAATCTATCAAAAAAAAAAAAAACACTCAATACCAGTATGGATACAATTGCAAAATGTTCCTTATAGAAGTGAAGAATCATTTAAGTTACCAGAAGAATATTTAGTGTTCGTTGACTGAAGTGTGCCAAGATTATAAAAATAAAATACTACAATTAAAAGGCAATTACAGATTTAGTATTATGCCAATCAAATTACCAAGGGCATACTTTACAGAACTAGTATTAAAATTCATTTTGTAGATATAAAAATCCTTTGATAGTCTATCAAGGGAAAAAGAACCTCAAACTACATTGTAAAATAGCAATCAGTAAAATTCTTTGGCTGAAATTTTAAAAGTAGTTGAAAAGAACAGACTAGACAAGAAAGAATAAAAAATAACTGAACTTAATAACTCAGTCTTCAATAAACCCCAAACATAAACTGGAGAATTCCCTATTTGACAACAATTACTTGTCAAATAGGAAAATGTTAAAGTCTGGAAGAAACTAGATTTAGACCAAGATCTTAGATACCATAATAAAGAAATGCCAAGGAGTTCATGCACAATATTATACATAGGATCGTAGATAAGAGCCAAGAAGTATCTTCAAGGTCACCTAATCTCATTCCCCTTATTTTATAGATGAAAAAAAAACTGTTGCAGAGAGTTAAGTGACTTGTCCAAGGTCACTTAGGTAGCAAATAATAAACAAAGGATTTGAAACAATGGCTTTTAAATTCAAATCCAATGGGTTTTTTTTCCACTACACATAATCTCCTTAGGGTTTTGATGAACCTCCGGAGTCTAAAGCTCCAAAAAATGCTAATTTTTGACAAATTCTAAAAATAAACACAGCAAATATGTGTACATCGATTTTGGATAATGACCCTGGAGAAGTATGTTATAGGTATAAGAAGACTACATCATTAACAAAAATTATGCAACAAAAGCAATACCCTTGTGTCATAAGAAATAATAACAAGGATAGGGAAGTGAACAAAACCAGAAAGACAATTTATACAATAACATTGTAAAAACAAACAACTTTGAAAAATTTAAATTCTTTGACAAGTACAATATCCAACCACAATTCCAGATGGTGAAGAATGCTATCCTCCTCCTGACAGAGAGGTGATGAAATCAATATGCAGAATGAGGTATTTTTTTAATATGGTCCATGTGGGAATTTGTTTTCCTTGACTGAATATTTATTATAAGGATTTTCTTTTTCTTTTTTTAATTGTTCGAGAAAGAAAAAATTAAAATGTCTGGACACCAGCCAAGATAGAATATTAGGAGGAAGCAGTGCAGCCCAGCTCCCCTGACAACTCATCCTAAAGAGATATGATCAGCACCAGATCAAGTACTGATCAGAAATCTAAGGAGAGAGATATAGTTTTTGGGTAATTAATCATTTTATTATTTTTTATATTTTATTTCTGTTAATTATTAATTAATAAAAGGGTCAGTTAGCTATCTCTTCTAAACCAAAGACCTACCCTTGGAAGAGTGGGTGTTCCTGAGGGTAGAAATCAACCCTGATTGGTTAACAAGTAATGAGAGAATTAATATTATAATGAGAAGTGGACTTATTCTAATAGAAGCCTTGGGGATGTAACTCCAATCACTCAGTATTTGTCAAAGAGATTTATTAATACCCATACCACCCCATATGGGGTTATCTAGACAAAAGGGGGAATCCATTTCCACCCAAATCTGTCTGACTAAAACACAATGGGCAAGAATCCATCATACCTAAACCAGAATTTCTTTACCTTTTGATCAGATCTAAGTTTCCCATCTCTTTATCAGACCTGTACTTCAAAGGCTACCTGAATAACCTATAGGGGCTAATTTCTGAATGAGGAAATAGACAGGGGAAAAATGTTAGTCTCAATTCAATAATTGGTTATCAATATAAAAGAAAAATCATCATTTCTCTCACCAAAGTGAGTCATCTTTTTTAACAAGATCACAAATATAACCAAAAGGCAAGCAACCAGGGCAGGACCTATGGAAAAGATGTAGTCCAAAATAAGCAAATCTAGTATATAAGGGTTTGATAAACCCAAAGACCCAGCTACTGGAGTAAGGACTCACTATTTGACAAAAACTAATGGGAAAACTAGAAAGCAGTCTGGCAGAAATTAAGTTTAGACCAGTGATTCATACCATATAATAAGATAAAAACAGACATTACCTAGATAGAAAACAAGTTAGAGGAACAAGAAATTACTTTTCAGATCTAAGAATAAAGAAATCATTCATGATCAATAAAGAGATATAAGGCTTTTAGAGGAAAAATGGACAACTTTGCATAAAATCAAGTTTTTGCACAATTAAAAGGAAAGAAAAATGATTGGGGAAATATTTGCATAAAGTTTCTCTGATAAAGATCTCATTTTCAAGATACATAAGGAACTGATTTGAATTTCTAAGAATAAGAGCCAGTCACCAATTGATAAATGCTCAAAGAATAAGAACAGACAGTTCTCAGAGGAAAAATTCTAAACTATCTATCTCATGCACATACACACACACACACACATATATATATATATGTTGTAAAAATATCCAAATCACTAATAATTAGAAATATATAAACTAAAGCAACTCTGATGCTTCATCTTATATCCATCAAATTGTCAGTTAACAAAAAAGTAAAATAACAATTGTTAGCAGGACTTGGGAAAAATAGGCATATTGAAGCACTGTTAGTAGAGCTGTGAAATGGTAAATCCAGCCTGGAAAGTAATTTGTAACCATACCCCAACAATTACTAAACAACACATACTCTTTGACCAGCAATACTATGAAGTATATACCACAAAGGGATGAAAAAAGAGGGAAAGAATCCATATTACAAAAATATTTACGGCAACTTTTTTTTATGGTGGCAAAGAAGTGGAAATACGTACCCACCAATAGGGGAATGACTGAACAAATTATGATGATTGAATACTTTTGCTATTGTTCAGTCTTTTCAGTCACGTCCAACTCTTCATGACCCTTTTTGGGATTTTCTTGGCAAAGATACTGGAGTGATTTGCCATTTGCCATTTCCTTCTCCAGTTCATTTGAAGAAACTGAGGTAAACAGGGATAAGTGACTTGTTCTGGGGTCACACAGCTAGTTATGTGTTTGAAGCCAGATTTGAACCCAGGAAGATGAGTCTTCCTTACTCCAGCCCTGGTGTTCTATCTACTGCACCACCTACCTGCCCCTAATTGAATACTATTGTGTTATAAAAAATGAAGCAACAGCCAGTACTGGTACTGCATATTTCTGGTCTCTGCTGCTGAAGAGGTTGAAGCTGGTATACTGCTTTAGTTCAAGAGTTCTAAGCTACCATAGGGCTAACAGATTTATTATCAACACTAAGTCCAGCAACTAAGATAGTGAACCCCTAGAAGTGGAGGGCCGTAAGTCCACCTAAGGAAAAATGGAGATCAAGTCAGAGAAGTAGAGTTTAAAGCTACCATGCCACCCAGAATTTGCATTCAGTCAATGAGTAGCCATTTACAGCCTGGGCAAGATAGAGAGGCCCAGGCTCAAAGAAGAAAATGAAAACCAAAACCAAAAGAAAAAAATGAGGAAAGAAATAGTTTCAGAAAAACTTGAGAATACTTATAGTATATGATACAGAGTAGAGTGAACAGAACAAGGAGAATAATTTCTATTGTAACATTAATATTGTAAAAAACAATTTTGAAAAATGCATGATTTATAATCAATACAACAATCTACCATGATTCCCAAGGCTTGATGACAAGGAATGCTATCCATCTTCTGACAAAGAAGTAATGCACTAATAAAATGTAGAATGAGACACTCATTTTGGACAGACAGAACAATGTAGGAATTTGTTTTGCTTTGAGCAAGTTTATTTATTACAAGTAATTTGTTTCTTGCTCTCTTTTTTTCCCAGTAAGGGAAGGGGAAAAAGCAAATGCTTGTTAACTGAAAAAAAAAATTAAAAATAAATACCTGTTAATTGAAAAATAATTTTTAAAAATGTTTAAAGGTGCTTCTGAGTATGTCAAGTATACATCTTATAATTTATAGGGTTAGAAAAAGGGATAGTAACCGCATCTGTATTTGTATTAGTATAGGGAATACCAAGGTGAAGAAACATCACCTATGAACACAGGTCAGCACATTCGTTGCAATTACAGATCTAGAGAACTGCTTAGACCAGTGGGCTCAAATTCAAACAGAGGCCACCAGGGCAGCTAAGTGGTACAGTAGATAGAGCACTGGCTTTGGAGTCAAGAAGACCTGAGTTCAAATCTGCTCTCGATACTTATTAGCTGTATAACCATGGGCAAGTCACTTAACCCCAAAATGAAAAAGAAACAAGTACCACTAAATCATACAAAAGATCTCAATGGGATGCATACTGACTTTCAAAACCACATATTATTACTGATGCTTTATCGTATTTTTATTTATTTAGTTAAATATTTCCCAATTACATTTTAATCTGCTTCAGGCTACACTCAGTAGTGTTATGGGTAACATGTGGCCCCAAGCAGTGTGTTTGACCACTCTGGCTTAGAGCACTAAGATGTCAGGTGACATGTCCAGGACCACACAGCCAGGAATATATCAGTGATAGGAGTATATCAGTGATAGGAATTGAACCCAGGTTCTCCTCACTTTGAGGCTGGGTATCCACCCTCTATTTCATGTTGCCTATAATTTGTTGTTCAGTCTTTTCAGTCACGTCCAACTCTTCATGACCCTTTTTGGGATTTTCTTGGCAAAGATACTGGAGTGGTTTGCCATTTCCTTCTCCGACTCATTTTACTAAGTCAGGGTTAAGTGACTTGCCCAGTGACACACAACTAGTTAGTATCTAAAGCTAGATTTGAACTTGGGAAGCTGTCTTCCTGACCTTAGGCTCAGCACTCTATCCATAGCCTATAATTTGTATGATGATAAGTTTTTTCAAAATTCTCAAGCATAATGGAAAGAGAATCAGATTGGGAGTTAGAATACCTAGACCTAAGGCCCATTTCTGCCACTTATTATCTGTGTTATCTGTCTTTAGTTTCCTCATCTGTAATATGAAGGGGTTCATAAAAGCAGAATATTGTGAAGTTATGTCAAAGTCATATAGTCCTAGGCCCCCATTTTACAGAGGAAGAAAGCAAGCCCATAAGCAAGAAAGTGCCTTACCCGAGATCCCACACGTACCAAGTGGTAGCACCATGTTTTGACTAAGTTTTGGCCTCTCTAAAGAATTGTGGAATCTCTAAGGTTCTAGTTCTAAGATTCTAGTATTAAAGCAAAGAAATATATTTTTTATTATAAGGAAATATATATTTTTAAGTGAGAAACCAGGCTCGTTAATTATGAAGAGCTCTTCATAATCTTAATTTTCCATAAAATTTCATCTTAAGTGAATAAATTATATACTGTACTCTTATTTAAGACTCACATTAATATCAATATTTTAGTATTTCATGTAATTTATCTGCTTTAATAATTACACTTTTAGTTTTTGTATTTCAGTGAAGTTGCTAATTAAATAAATACTACAATAATCAATCTTGTCATTCTTAGTAGACTAAGTTTCTAAAACAGCTTTTATTAATTTATGGAATGAAATGTTTAACAAGAGTCTCATTTAATTACCTTCAGGGAAATTAGCGTAGCAATATGGAAATGCAACTTTCTATGCATACCAAAGATATGTATAATTAGAAACAATTAGCTGTCACCAACCTGTAACCAACACTACTTCTCAAATCCTTGTACTTTCCCCACAATATTCATAACTTAAAAGCAATTCATTTTTTTACCCATTAAAACACATATATATTTGATAATGAGCAGTGATTTCTCAAATAACACAACTGCAATCCATGCTTTTATTATTGATACAACTGAATAAATAGATGCAAGTGAAAGCTAATAGTTTGATGGGAATAGGTAGAGACTTTTACACCTTAGAACTATAGTTCCAGTATCATATGACTATAGTATTTTCTTATACCGTGACACACACATCAATGATCATAAACTTTCTATCTAGATAGGAACTAGTGATTATTTAGTCCATGACTTACATTTATAGATTGGTAAACTTAGAGAGTCACCCAAAATGATGATATAACTGGCTATAAGTTCACTGAAGGAAGGAATAGTATCTTATCCATCACTGTCCTCTCTCAGCACCTAGAAAAGAACATTGCTTGTAGATACCAGGGCATCAAACACTTTTTTTTTCTAGATGAGTTTGATTTCATAGAGCAGGATCATGCCATGTCTACAGAATGCTACCAGTTAAAAGCAAGTCATCATTCAGGCCTTCTTTGTCAACCAGTAGCAGAGCAAATAGACTAGAAACACACAGCTGAATGCGTGACTCTATCAGTAGGCCCTGCCTGCTTGAATTAGCACAAACCAGGCTTGATCTTCACCTGGCTAAAGCTAGCAGTCATCTATTTACAAATAGGCCTACCTGCCTCAAAATAGCTCCTCATTTGACATGCCATCATTCAAGATGTCCCTTTGGTTTATGGCATTATCTTCAGAATATTCTTGTTCAAACTCAAATATGTAAAATATCAAGCAATTTTTTTCTTTTTATGAGAAGTATTATGTATAATTCAGATATATACATACATACATACATATGCACATAAATAATTATATTGTGTGTATATATGTGTTGTATATACATCTTTTTTAAATTCTAATGACAAGACCATATTTTTAAAAGTCAGTCTTTTTGGAAGACACCTGAGGGATGAATCATCAGAAAGAATCTGTGGAAGCAGGAAAAACTAGTAAAACTAGTAATGTGATCTGGGAAAGGTATGAGCTCAGGAATTGTCATTCATCTTAACTCTATAAATAAGCTGAAAACTAGGGGTGTTTTGAAGACAGGAAATAGAAACTTAGAGAAAGAACTAGTAGAGACCTCAGAACTGAAAAAGGAGATAGAGGAGACTGTGTCAGGCCCTTGGAGGAGAGGAAATGACGGAGCTGAGCTGGTTCCAGGGGATGATAACATCTGTTATTGAGGGAGCATGGCCTCTAGTAACTAGGCATAGAACAATGGATGAAGAAATATAGTTTCACCAAACAGCAGAATTAGCCTTCTAGGCAAGCCACCAGGATAGAGAGAATGGATCAAAGATGGAATAGCTTCCTTTGCATGATGGAGGCATGTGTCAGATCAGTGCAAAATGTCCTAAAGCCACAGTAAAGAATCTTTGGGGCAAATAAAGCAGGAAGCCAACAGTGTGAGTAGGATTTCCAAAGCCTCAAAACCAAAAAAACCTCTAGGAGGAATGATGGAAAGGGCAGTACAGGATAGAGGAAAAAGGGAGGGAAGCAGTTTCTTTTGATCAAGGTCCACATTCAGAGAAGAGAGAGGTAGGCCTTTGAAGGAAACAACAATGCCGTTAGCCCGAATCCACAGTGGCCTTAGGGCCAAATTCCAGACTTGTATTCAACCTAAACTGGACTGGGTAGGCATTAATATCAAAAACAAAACTGAATTTATTTTTTTTAAACATCACTCTGATAAATTAGTAAAAGTCGTTGTTCAGTTGTGTCCAACTCTTTGTGACCCTATTTGGGATTTTCCTGTCAAAGATGCTGGAGTGGTTTGTCACTTCCTTCTCCAGCTCACTTTACAGATGAGGAAATTAAGGCAAAGAGGGTTAATTGATTTGCCCAGGGTCACATAGCTAGTGAGTGTCTAAGGCCAGATGTGACCTCAGGAAGAGGAGTTTCTGTGACTCTAGGCCCAGCTTTGTATCTACTACATCACCCCTAACTGGAGAGCTAAGATAGCTCAAGTCTGCCTAGCTCCTCTTACATCTTCACTGACAACTAGGATCAGCTTTTAAGGATTCTTGTTATCTTGCTTTGTTTCTTTGTTGCTATCATAAACTTTTGTCTTTTCCCAGCAGTTCACATCAAAAACCCTTAGAAAGAGTAAGGAGGGTTGTGATTGAGGTATGGATGACATTGGAAAAGCTATGCCTCTTAGTTCAGGGAGGGCTAGAGGAGAGCAATCCAAGTGAGAGAGAAGAAAGGTCATGGCAGTAATGCCAAGGAAGGAGGCAAAGGTCTTAGACCTTCATTTACAAATCCAGGAAATGGATCTGTGATCTCATCAATGTAGGTATTCTCTTCATTGGTGTATAGTACAATGCATATATTTTATCTTCCTCAAATATCCACTTTATGCCACAGATCTCTTACAGGTGCTACCAATATGCTGGATAACTTCTCTGGCATGTTTGGTTTGTTTTATTTTTTTAATTTTATGGGCGGCAATGCTGTTCTTGGGCCATCTATTTTTTTTTCTCTGGTTTCAAGGCTTAATACTTTTTTTTCCAGCAATATGTAAACAATTTAATTCAAACAATACACATTAAGTACTTTCAATGACAAAGGTACAATACCAGGATTTGATATATGCTTATATATGTACATTTATACACACTTACACATATGGACATATCTGTATGTATATATGGATAAGGCTTAATATTTTAAAAATAATATTTGTATAATCCCTGTATAAAGTAAGTGCCTAATAAATGCTTGAATTGACAACAGAATTGAATGACAGGCCAATCTCCTTTTCTGATCATACATATCCTGTATCTTTTAGCTTCTTTTATTATTATTATTGGAAATACACTACAGCCCTTGGCAAGATCCTGCAATGACCCTCACTAAGACCCAATTGCTGTAAAAAGACCTAGAATAAGTACTTCAAGGACAACAGACATAGAAAAAAACTTAATTATGTGAGAGAAGGAAAACAATGCTGATGTGTGGAAAAGTTCAGAAAAACAAGGCTACACACTAAATGCAGGAGAGAATCCAGATACAATGTTCCAAATCATATAGACTCTGTTTTGACAATTGTCTGAGTAACCCCGTAGGCTAACATAGAATCCATTGTTGGGGGAATAAAAGCAATGGAGGGGTGTCATTGTTCTTCTGATCTGATGGCACCCTTACCTTCTGAGTTCTGCTGTTACTTGGACCTGCAACAAGGCTTATGGTGGTGCACAAAGAGAAACACGGGGAAAAAATGTAGCAGGCTGCACTCTAGATTTTGTCTACCATCCTCCAAAGACCTCTTCACCCTGAAAGCTCCCTTCAGCCCTAGAATTCACACTTTGGAGAATGGTCCCAGCTCCACAGTCTCCTTTTCTGATTGGATATTTCCTCTTAGACATTCCATTTATGGAAACAGCATAGTCCAGTCATGTCTCATTCTTCTCTGGGCTGTACTCTGGATTTCCTCTACCATGCCTTCTCATTGGTTACCTGATTCATACTTCCTCCCATTCTTCAACTCTCACCTTTTATGTGTTGTCTATTCCCATTAGAATATAAGCTCCTAGAGGGCAGGGCCTGTCTTTCTTTTTGCTTGTATTTTGTCTTCCCAGTGTTTAGCACAGTGCCTGGCACATAGTATATGCTTAATAAATGTTGTTGAATGACTGACTGAATATATCCACTGAATATACCTGCTCTTGGGTCTGATTTTATATCAGATATCCTAGATTTCTGAATCATTTGATAATTTTTAGTAAAGGTAAAATCAGAATTATTGTAGTCCAAGAGAGTCTTCATTCTAAGCTAAATGTGGAATCCCTGAGCCTCAAGGGTAATTTACATACACTTGATTTGATACTACTGTATTCTAATATTCCAATCATAGAACATCACTGAGTCAACATGGGTGTTAAAAAGATGGATTTTTTTTTGTGTCAGAGAGCATCTTTAGACTGCCAAAAGCATTCCACAATTTCCCAAATGCAATTCAGCCCACTTTCTACCTCCTACTCATTTCTGGCGTGCAACTCATTGTCCATCTGTAGAACCTATCTTAGATATATGCACAGATGTACTGATTAAATGGGCTGGCCATCCAATTGCATATCAAAATATTTTCCAGAAGGATATCATGATGGATTCTGCCAAATGCCTTGTTGAAATCTAAGTATACTAAGCCTGTAGCATTTTGTTGATCACCTAACTCTCTCACAAGAACATATTATGTTAGCAGGTGTAACTTTATAAAAAATGAATCTATTCTGGCACTTAGTGATTACTTTTAACAATTCATTCAGGATTTACGCCAAGAATCAAAGTTAGGTTCACTGGCTTATAATGCTTTCTATGTCCTCTCAAATTCTGATATTTATTATTTTATTAAGAAATTACAATGTTACATAATTTGACCAGATTATAATGTGTGTTTTTCTGGCCCACAATTCCAGGGAAAGGAAGTCATAATTCATTCTATCTTAATCACTGTGGGCACATTATCTTTGGTCAGACTTCTCATAAATCATAATGATTGTATCTAATATTTTCACCAACATTTTTGACTGAGTTTACTTTGAGCAATATCTACAAGTCAGATATCATTACTCATATTTTCATCTCCCCTTAAGTTCTGCATGAAATTCCATCCTTCTACTTTAAATCTATAGGCCATTAGTTCAAAAGATTCTTGGTTAGCACAGGCAGCCCTTTCCACTAAGGCAAACTAAAGTGCCTCCATACCTTAGCAGAAAATTCCTCATGAGTTGCTGTGGCCAAAATATTCATCAAATGGGTTTCCAGCTTCCTGAGTGATGAGCCTCCATACACTCAACTAAGCTGGTCAATGGGTGACAGACATAAAATCCATCACCCAGACTATATTCAAAACCTTTCTTGCTTCATAGAATCTGCCAAAGTTTGTGCTCCAGCAGATGTATTCCTGAGAGAACCCAGAATCACCTCTACAACAAAATTAGGCACCGGAGTAGGACTTTAGTCAAGGAGATGTATGCATTTGTCTACATGTCATAGATATGTTAAGTAATTTTGTGAAATGCACTATAATTTATAGCTAATTGTAACTTTCTATATTTGTGTACCTGAGGATTATACTAGTACTCTGCACTGAGTTGTTCTTATTTTTTTCCAAAGTAGAACAGCTTTCTGTTTCTTCATTCATACTCTCACCTCTGATCCATGACCAAAGATGTCAGCTTTAACCCCAGCCAGCCATCTTGCAAAAGGATAGGTACCATTTGTCAAAAAAAAGATGACCAGGTAAAAGAATATCAGAACATTCTTGGTCACACAAAGGAGAGACAAGGGCGATGATTGATAGATAGCAGAGACTGTCTGGACTAGATTCTAGAAGTTTATGATGAGGAAAAATGAGGAGGAGAAAAATATGATAGAAGTTACAATGCCCTAAATATGAAATAAATATGACACATGTGAATTAAATACTAACAGATCTAATCATGAGATATATTTAAGCTGTCACTACCACCTAATAGTTACTAGTATAACGACTCACTTAGAACTCCAAAGTACTTGAGGTTAAAAAAAAAAGAAAGTAAAAACAACTTAAAAGCTGAAAATTAATCAAAAGGATAATACAGGTATATTGAGTTCACTGATGCCTAATGCATAATGCATTAATTACTACCTGAATAAAGCTCAAAGATGATTCACATTAGCTAAATTGACCTAGCAGAAAGGCCAGAATGAATTTAAAAAGGGATATTTTATAATGCTAGCATTCACTGTTTAATTTAGTATTTCTTTAAAGGAAATGAAAAATGGAAATTCAAATGCTACCATATGAATGAAAACAAAAAAAATTGTTAAACAGCTTGATGCATAGGCAATAAGATATTGATTTATGACAGACCATGATAAGTATCTACTCTCCTCAACGTGACACTCTGAAGATCAATGAGAAAACTGGGTAACATGGATTATTTTAAAGCTATTTAAAAGAAAAAAAAATACATGAATCACTATAAGCAATACTACTACTCTGCTTATGGTAGGCAGACTAGCAAGGTTTTGGACTAAACAGAATACAACATAAAATCAAAGAGTTTTGTTCCTAGCAGATATGCAAAGAAAAAAGGGGGGTGTGTAGAAATGTGAAGCTAAAGAGTACAGAAAGTCAATTTTATCTTTTTACTTTGGTTTTGTCATGACCTTATCTTCACTTGCCAGACTATCACGGAGGATCTTATTTTTTAAAATAATAAATTAATTTGTTTTTAGTTTTCAACATGTACTTCCACAAGATTTTGAGTTCCAAATTTTCACCCCATCTCCCCCTCCCCCCACCCCAATATAGCATGCATTCTGAATACCGCTTCCCCTAATCTGCCCTCCCGTTTATCTCTCCCCTTCTCTTATCCTCTTCCCCTTCTATCTTCCTGAAGAGAGGATCTTGAAAGTGAGGAGGAACCTTAGAATTCCTATCTTCACTCAGGCTTTTTAGAGCTCAGGGAAAGGAGGAGGTCAGAGCACCTAATAGGAGCTTTGGAGATATAGGCTTCCAATAAAAGATTTAATAGGAGTTTAGAAAGAATTTTCTAATCTCTAGTCAGATATTTGTCTGAGATCAAGGGTTGTGAGTCTAGACAAGGAGAAAGGCAGTCAAAGAACCAATTAAATATTAAATTGGGGCATTCTTTGGACTTCTGTTATCTGTATGGCTAGGTGTGGTTCAGATCTCTTGGAACTATGAACTTACTGCATCAAGTTTTCTAGCCACTATACCTCAGTCAATAGGAACAGAGAACAGTAGAGGGTCCTAAAAGGCAGCAGCCCAGCAGAGTTTGGCAGAGCCTAGCAGAGTGTTGCAGTCACAACATCAGTGGAGACGCTCAATAGAGACAAAATGGTAGAGAACGGAGACATGATAACTAGCAGAGATATTATGGCATCCAACCAAGACAACACAATATCCAGCAGATTATACAAAGCTTGGTGTAGAACAGAAATAGGAAACCCAGCAAAGAGCAGTGTGATGACATTACAAGAGAACATCAGTAAATCTGAAGAACTGGTGGTATGAGTTACCATGGTCACATAACTGTTTTTATATATGTGTGTTTGTGTATGTGTATATATGTGCACATGTGTACGTGCACATGTGGGTATATATACATATATAGGCATGTATGTATGTATTTGTGCCTTCTATGTATGCTCCCTGAATATGTTTTCTCTTTGATGTGCAAAGAAGTAACCTGTGAGACAGCACATCTCCCCCATCTACGTCTTTTTTGAGTGAGGTACTTTTTTGGTATGCTATTTGATTTGTATCTTGTTTGAATCAATTTATCTTGGGTTCATTCAGGGGTTATTAAACTACATACAGCCCATAGCCTAAATCCAGGCCACAACTTGTTTTGTATGACCTGGGAGCCAAGAATGCTTTTTGCATTCTTAAATATAATAAAACTTTATTTAAAGATATAAAGATCATTCTTAGCTCACTGGCCATTAAAAAAAACAAACAGGATACTGGCCAAATTTGGCCAACAAGCCATAATTTGCGGACCTCTAGTCTAGTTGGTAAAAAATAAACAACTTGATAAGAGTATGCTTTTAAGTGGCCCAGAGTTCTCTGAACCTGCAATATATTTTTTGTGGTTCTTGGAATGAATGGGGTATCCTTGGTAATATGACTCCTTATGAAAAACACAAAAATTAATATTGAAAGACAAACTTCTTTGGTAGCATAACTTATCTAGAAGGTTTTTGCATCACCCCGGCTAAATGCAAAAAGATGAGCAATTCTATGGGAGGCAGCTTCGCAAAGTGTAAAGAGCGCTGGGGCCCTCAAGTCAGAGGACCTAGCTTTTGAGCCCATTTCTGATACCTAATAGGTGTTCTTCCCTAGGCCTCAGTTTCCTCATCTGTATAATAAGAAGGTTGAACCAAATGGCTTCTGAGCACTCTTCCCTTCGTGCTGCAAATCTTCAATCCTATAATGCTACAGAGTACCCATCCTCCTCTCTCTGCTCTCTCCTAATGTGTAGAATGGTGATACTTTGTGAGTAAGGAGAGGAATAAATTGACTTGGAGTGAATGATGAGATACAGCATCAGAGAGATATGCTACATCAAGGTCAGTTGCCAGAATGGGACGATTATACTAGGCTTATCCTTTCTGGAATTTGTCACTAAATCCACTCTACATGCTTTACAAAAAATGAACTGACCAAAGACAAGACACAATCAATCCACCAATAAACATTAAGAGCTTACTATGTGACAGGCACTGTATTAAGTGCTAGGAATACAAAAGGAAGCAAAGGACATCCCCTGCCCTCAAGGAGCTCAATTTAATGGGGGAGAGAGCATTCAAACAAATATATACAAACAAGCTTTATACTAGATAAATAGTAAATAATTAACAGTGGGAAGGCACTAGAATTAAGGGGCATTGGTGAAGGCTTTCTGTAGAAGGGCAACAGGGTGGCACAGCAGATAGAGTGCCAGGCCTGCAGTCAGGAAGATTCATCTTCCTGAATTCAAATCTGGCCTCTGACACTTACTGTGTGATCATGGGCAAGTCATTTAACCCTGTTTGCCTCAGTTTCCTCATCTGTAAAATGAGCTAATGGCAAACTATTCCAATATCTTTGCCAAGAAAACACCAAATGGGGTCATGAAGAGTTAGAGATGACTGAAAAACGACTAAACAACAACAACAAGGTATATTTTAGCTGAGATTTAAAGGAAGCCAGAAGATAAGAGTTGAGAAGGGAGAACATTTCAGGCTTGCAAGGCAAGCAGAGAAAATGCCCAGAGCCAAGAGGTGGAATGTCTTGTTCCTGGAATAGCAAGGAGGCCAAAATCAATGGATCAAAGAGGACCTGGCAAAGAGTAAGGTGTAAAGAAGCCTAGAAAGATAGGAGGGAGGCAGGTTATGAAGAGTTTTAAGTGTCAGAGGATTTTGTATTTGATCTTAGAGGTCATAGGGAGCCACTGGAGTTTATTGAGTGTGTATGTGAGTGTGTGTGTGTGTGTATGTGAGAGGGAGGTAACAACATGTTTACTCTTAGGGGTCACTTCCAGAGACAAGACACTGACCCTAAAAAATTTCAGTTCAAATCATATCCAAAGCACAAGTTCCTTGTCAGAGGCTCCAAATTCCGAGCATTATAGGAGCTACATAAAGATTGACCTTACTGGAAGCATGAGCTGAGCACCGAGTGGGGACTGTAGCGGTATGGTCTAAGCTCCTTTGTCTGCACTCCAGATGAATGATTGTGGGACGTACATAAAACAAATCAACTGGTGCCTTTCCTAGCATTCCTGGGTTGGTAGCCAAGCAGGAGATGTTTTTATTATGTATCATTTCACTGCTTTTTACTGATTTTATGCCAAGAGTAAAGTACTATAGACAGTTAAGAATGTTCTCTGTCTTCTCATGGGTAGCAATTTCATTATGTCAAGACCATGTGATAAGGACTCAGTGAAATATAACAAGTTCAGGGAAAAAGCAGGGTTTCCTGGAGGTAGGCAGCTCAGAGCTGATTCCAGTTGGCTGAGTCTACACTAACCACACTCTCAAGAGTTGGTATGGCCAGTCACTGAAAGGTGAACCTGGGGATGAGGTCATCCATGCTCTAAGAACCATAGAGAGCCTGACACCCCAGCACTTTCCCTGCTCTGCAGGGTGAAGTACCTGTCATGTTGGGTGTGGGACTTGCCCAAGTTCTTGTTTTTAAATAAATACTGGATAAGATCAGTTAAAGGCTATTAGAACTACCAGAGGGTTAAGCCGTCATCACCACCACAAATATTTACTAACTTCAGACAAGGTCCTATGGAAGGCACCATGTATACAGGGAGATATATGATATGGGCCCCTTTACTCAAGGACACTGAGAAAACATATGTAAAAAGATAAATAGCAATGCCAGGTAGTATATTCTAAGTGGAAAATAAGCAGTACAGGCAAGCAGTGAAATAAGAATTCAGAATGGGTTATGTTAGTTGAGGGCTCTTTGGCAGAAGGACAGGGGACTTTGGCCAGCTCCTTAACAAATGATAATATTTAAACTAATTGGAAAAAATACAAGAAACAATTCTAGCAAAGAAAAATGTTTTGAAAAAAAGTACAGAGAGAGACACATCTTTGTCCTTTTCAGGAAATGATGAATAAACTAGTTTGGCTGGATTAGGTTTCCTGTAATGGAGCAGGAGGAAAGATGTGAAGAAATTTGGACACTGATCTAAGGTATTTATCATTCCATGGCACTTAATCCAGTCCTCGATGAAAGGTTTTGAGCTGGGATGTGATATGCGCAAATCAATGTTTTAGACATGTTCATGTGCTAGATATCTTGGAAAGACAGTGGAGAAACTCTTTAGAAAACTATTTCAAATAAAAGTCTGGGAAAGGGAAGATGCTACCCCAGGTAGACCTAAGCTCCAAGATCCCAGTCAGAACTAGAACTTAGTTCTCTTTTTTAAAATAATTTTTATTTATCTTATTTCTAATTTATGGAATAAAACAAGCATTTCCATTACATAGTATAATAAAAAAAAATAACAACCAGTCTAGTGTTCATTTCAATACCCCTCAAAGCCTTGGAGCTAACAGTGGATTATCTACATTTACAGCAGGCAGTGAGAGAATAGACTTGAAGCTTGGGGTCTCACCAACTCTGGAGATGGACAGATCAAAGAGCCATTCACATACTCATGACAGTAGAAACTATGAGTGTGGATGAAAGTTCCAAAGAACATATATCAGTAAAACAGATGTCCATGGGCTCTACATTTAGAGAAAGGGAAAAACTCAGAGGAGAAACAAAAGGAGTTTCTTGAATTGGAAAAGATTAACAAGCTCTTAAAATCTCTTCTTCCCTTGCTTAAGATCCTATTATAGCCTGAAATGTACAAAATTTTCAATTAAAAACATTTTTTTTAAAATGTATGATTATTATTTTTTCACAGGGTCGGGCACACGAGGGCATTCACTACATTTAATTGAATTTACGAGACTTCAGAAAAATTCAGTTTGTAGAATTTATAATTTTGATGTCTTAAAAGAGATAATCATTAGGGATGAGAGTCATTTTTTTAATCAGAAAAGACTGACCATGTACGAGGTTTGTGGAAGTTTTGTTTAACATTATTCACCGTTGATTAGATTAGAAAGCAATGTAAAGGAAAGTTTGTTTTTTTCTATAACCTTTTTTTACTACATCCTTAGCAATCATTAACAAACATGAACATTTTATTATACATATGGAAAAAAAGAGGACTGAAAATGTGAAACAGGTTAAATAAAGATTTGTTTCTTTTTTTTCTTTTTCAGTACATTAAATTTAACATAATGGTAGCATAATGGTAACAAAAAACCTTGTGTTTCCTGAACTTTTTTCTTCTGTGTATTTTTAATGTTCTATTAATGCTCTTTCCTTTCCTTTTCCATTCTATATCTCTGTCACTACCCACTCATTCACTACCCTGCCCTCGCCACTAGACACCCAAACACATCCTCTCCTATAAGAAATGATGGCGAATGGATAGCATACTGGGTCTAGAGTCAGGAATACTCCTCTTCCTGAGTTCAAATCTAACCTCAGACATTTACTATATCTGTGCAATTCTGGTCAAGTCATTTAACCCTGTTTACCTCAGTTTCCTCATCTGGAAAATTAGCTGGAGAAGGAAACAGTAAGCCACTCTAGTATCATTGCCAAGAAAATCACAAATGGGGTCACAGTGTTGGACACAACTGAAAAAAACACCCGAACAACAACTTGTAAGAAATAAGCATAGCCAAACAAAACAAATTAACTCATTGGCCATGTCTGAAAATGCATGTCTCTTGTCTCTAGTCTTTTGCTTCTTTGCCAAGAGTTGGGGAGGCATGCTTCATCATCAGTTTTCTGAATTAGATGGAGGGGGAAGACTAAGCATAGTTCCACAATAAACATCAACAAAAAGGGAGGAACACTGAATTATAAATCACTAATGAAAATAAAGACAGGAATATATATAATATATTCATACACATATGTATATTTGTATATGCATATATGGATTGTGGATATTTATATATAATACACTGAAATTATTTTCTGTATTTTATTATTAATTTAGCAATCATAGGCAAACGTTTTGATCTAAAAATAACAAGGAATGGCTCTAAGAAACTGAACTTTCATGATATATGGTTTTTCTTTTAAGTATATATTACATTTAATAAGGTAATAACCAAGGGAGCAGGAGAAATCCAGGGATAGGAGAGGCAGGACACAGGGAGAAAGAAGAAATTGGGGCTTTTAAAAAGATTATTTGTTATTAAAAGACTTTCATTAGTAACAGGTTTTCCAAACATAAAAAGTAAGAGTTCAATTGTATCTATGGCTCTACAGAACTTACATGAAACAAACAATAACAAAAGGTTACTGAAAGTTCAATTGGGCCTAGTGCCCCTAGTCACCATGGGGCCATCTTACTTTTGGAGGAGCACAGGTGAAAGGAAAGAGAGGAAGGAGTTTCTCTTACACAATTCTAGTGCAGTGCATAGAGTCCTGGGTTTGAAGTCATGAAGACTTGGGCTCAAATGTCACCTCAGATGCTTGCTAGCTATGTGACCCTGGGTAAGTCACTTGACCTGTTTGCCTCAGTTTCTCCAACTGTAAGATGTTAATAATAATAACAACTACTTCATAGGGTTATTATGTGAATCAAGTAACATCAGTATCTAGTTTTAATTTATAATTTCAATTGTAGAAGATAAAATACAATAGAGTTCATTGCTATTGCAACAAATCAATCATATTTATTGCTAAATGGAAAGATGGGTCACAGGTACTCCTTGGAGAGGCAAAGAAAGGAGTTGGCAGAAGGGGATTTTATGTCACATCCAAAGGCAAATATTTCATGGCATATTTCCTCTTCATATATTACAGTACTGAAAGTACTTGTAAAAATACCACTCTAAAAATACTTATTGCTTGTGTTGCAGCTTATCAGTTGCTAAGGATGAAGATGTCAAGAAGTTCTATAACAAATCTGATGAAAACCTCCAAATTTAGCCAATATACACTCTGATATTCAATGACTCCCATTCTATGTGAGAAAAGGTAGGTATAGTGAGAAACATATTGGAAAGAAAGGTTCAGGAAAAAAGGAATGAGATAGAGGAATTTTGCTTCTCTGGGAATTCCTTATGTATGCCAATGAATAAGTCCAGTGCCAATTTATATCTATGTGCCTATGTGCCTATGATACAGGGATAAGTAAGAACCTGAAAAAGGAAAGAAAATGTACTTGAGAAAGGAGGATAGAAATGAACAGCTGCCAATGAACCCAAGATCAGGCAGGAAATTGTTACTATAGGTTGGTAGGAGGTGGCCCAAAGGACAGAGTAAAGCCAAGGACCTTTTATATCTCCTATATACTAACAATAATAACAACTCCCAAAGGCACAATTTTTGAGCCAGTGACACTGGCCCCTTCTAGTAGTACCAAAAACAAGACACTACCTCTCAGCTCTGGGCACTTCTGGCCGTCTCCCATGCCTGGAGTGCTCTCCATTCTCCGCTCCACCTACTGATCTCCCTGGCATCCTTAAGTTCCAACTAAAATCCTACCTTCTACAAAGGCTTCCACCTTTCTCAACCTCTCTTAATTCTAGTGCCTTCTGACTATTAATTTCCTATTTATCCAGTATGTAGCTCACTTTGCATATATTTGTTTGCATGCTGTCTCCCCCATTAGAAAGTAAGCTTCTTGAAGACAAACGTTATCTCTTGCCTCTTTTTGTATCCCCAGTGATTAGATTAATACTTGGTATATAGTAGGAGCTTAATAAATGTTTATTGATTGAGCTTGGGGAAATAATTTAATATCTGGGCATCAGTTTCCTCATTTATAAAATAACTGAGTTAGACTATCAATGATCTCTAAGGTCCTTTCCAGTTCTGAAATTATATGATTCTATGCCATTATTAGTTTTGGTCACTTGGTTAAGCATGAAGCTTTACTAAGTAATTAGACAATTTCTTTGCAGGTTCTGTATCAGCCTACTTAATAAACCATCCAATGTGTCCCCAACAACTGAAACATTTGCCCTTCTCACTTTCCCATCTGAGAACCTCTGGCTTACTTCAAGATTTGACTCAAGTAATACTTTCTACAGGATCCCTCCCCACTCCACCCCCAGCTGTTGTAGTCTTCTACTTTAAGCTTAGCTTCTATTTATGTTATTTCTGCTGTATTTATCTTACTTGTATCTATCTACATATATGCATGTATGTATGTATATATATATATATTTTTTTATGTTGTCTCTATTATTAGAATGGTCAGAGACTATTTTGTTTTGTTTTGTTTTGGGGTTTTTTGGCTTTGTTTTGCATCCTCAGAGCTTAATACAGGACCTAGAACATAGCGAAAAAAAATAATAAAGCTTTTTGATTAACTGACTGATTATGACAGTAGTGAAGTATAGAACTCTAAGAATACTTAACAAGGTACTTCTTTCCAGGCAGACTATCAGGTTTAACAGACATACTCATCTAACTCAGACTGGGACACCAGAAGTAGAGATAAGCTGAGAATTTAGTGTCAGTCAATAAATATTTGTTAAGCGCTAACTATGTGTCAGGCACTGTGCTTGGGATAAAAAGAAAGGTAAAAGAAAGTCCCCACACTAGAAAAAGCTCACATATAACGAAGGAGACAACAAGCAAATAATTTTGTAAAAATAAGCTATACATATATATACATATATATATATGATAAACTGGAAATAATCAACAGAGCGAAGGCACAAGAATTAAAAGGGGTTGAGAACGGTTTCCTGTAGAAGATGGAATTTTAGATGGCACTTGAAGGAAGCCAGGAGGCAGAGATGAAGGAGGAAATGATTCTAGACATGGGGTATAGCCAGAGAGAATCCCTAGTGATTCAAAGAATGGGGGTGTACAGTTGGACAGGCAAAAGAGCCCTAACCATTATGCATTTATTGTATACCTGAAGACCACTGCCAAACTTGCTTCACTAGGGACAGGAAATCAGTAATTAGTTCTAGTGGCAGTTCTATCAAGTAGCAGATACTATCAAGATAGGCTGCTCTAGGCTGGCATCACTTTTATCATTGATTACTCATCTAAGTCTGGTGCATTCTGCATATGGGTTCTAAAGCACAAGCTTTGATGACTAACCTATATGGACACCTATGAATTCTTCCAACCTTACAATGATGACAGGACAAAAGGATCCAGGTCCTAAAGCCATAGGAGCTAAAGCTGTTCTGCTTTTCAATCCCTCTCCTCCCCCAAACTCAAATTTCTCCAATGGCATATTTGTACATGTTCTTTCCTCACAACCACAGACATGTCAGTTTGATACAAGACAGATTGACCATCTCATTATCTACAACACTTAAAATATCCTAATGGAAGTGCCAGAGCAATTAGGTGTCAAACACTAGGGTTATCTGTCGCAATGCTGACAAACCAGGAGAGTTCCAGGAGAATCTGCCACTATATTCTCTTGTATGTGCACATGCTAGAGCACCCATTCTCCCTACTACAATGAGAGTCTTCCCAGCTACAATGGCTTTTCTGACATTTGTCACTAATAGCCTCTCCTTCCACATATATTTCATTAGCTTGGTTCAGTATTTACAAATCGGTCTAGGAGGATTAGTTCTTAATAATCATACAAGTCTACAACCAAAATAAGAGGAGTGGAACCTAGAACTAATAGAAAAGAAAGGTGTGCTCTAAGAGGAGGAGTGTATTGTGACAACATCATGTACAAATATGCCACAAGGGTAAGTATAGCCCAAGTGTCCCTTTGGCCGAAAGAAAAATAAAATAGGCACTTTCCCAGAGGGTCATGAGTTCTGTTGCTTTGCCCATCAGTCCATGAGTCTTTGTCTGAGAAGAAATGGAGCTCTCCCTTGAGGGAAGAGAAAAAGTGTTGCCAAAGGACTGAAATAAATGTGGGCTCCTGGAAAGAAATTACCTCTCAAGGGAATCCATGGAGGCAGAACATTTCTTGGAAAAACTAAGACAGGTGGCAGCTGTAGAACCCCTAAGGCAAAGAATAAAGTTGTCTATTTCTGATAAGGAATTCACCATGACAAGAACTAAGGTGAATTTCTCAGAAAGGAATAAATTGATGATCAAACCTTAATAAAACAAGACCCTGGTTTCCTCAGTTGTCAAGAGGAGAATTGAAACATGATTAATTAAGTAGGTCTCTGGCTTAGGTATAAGTGATGAAAAACCACTGTGTATCTTTTTATGTTTGGGGCCACAAGAAATTCCACATGGAGAAGTGCAGAATTTTTGAATAGGTTTGAAATGACCAGTTGGTGAGATTTTGTATCATAAATAACAGGACCTAAGTCCAAGATTTGTTTCTGGCACAGAGAGGTCTATACTATCGTATATAAATAGCACTAAATAAATAAAAGCACTGGGATTGGGAACTAAGTTGGAGTCCAAATTCTGTCTCTTTTTTATCTTTGTGATTTTTGAGTAATTCCATGTCTTTAGGGACTTTACATTTCCTGCTTCTGGAAAAAGGTTGTGCAAGAATGAGTGGGTTTAACTAGAAGGTCCTTGAGGACTCTCAAACTCTATCAATCTATAATTCTGAGTAGAAGAAGAGAGAGCACCTTGAGCTGAATAGGGAGAATGAAATTGTGTAGAGGATTTAGAGGGGTTTGAACTTCTGAAGAGGATCAGAGATTAAATCTGGGGAGAAGGAATTGGGGGAAAATTGAGGGGAAAGAGAAAGCAGGTCCAGATTCTACTTTTAGATTTTGTGAAAGTCGAAATAGCAGTAGTATTATGGAATACTAAGGAGGAAAAGTACCTGAGAAGAACTCATGGAGGAAGGCAATAGTCACGACAAGGCAAAGTAAGGAAGCAAAGGTGAATAAAATAAGGTGGTTTGGTGGATGGAGCAAGTTGGTAAAACAGACAGGATCCTGGCTTGATTGGTGAAGGAAGAAAGTGTATAAGTTGGAACTAAGGAAAGTTAGGTCTACTGTCTAGTTATTAAGAGCTGAAAACAGGCTACAAATATCTTAAATGGCATGTTGGCATAAGGTATTAAAAGCCATAAATACTTTAAAATAAAGAAGACTGAAAGACCAGTATAGAGAGTATGGAAATGACTTTTTTCAATGATTTTCATTGAATGTGCAATGTTTGTATTTCTACCCAAGTCAAACGATTGTTGAATTGCCTGAATTAATTTACAGATTTAGTACCAAGCCAAAATTATAAATGAGATTATTTTGTATACCTAGAGAAAATAATAAAATTAATCTAGAGAACAAAAGATCAAAAGAAATAATGAAAAAAATACGAGTGAATTAGCAGTCTCCAAATATATCATAAGACAGTAACCACCACAATTATATGGAACTGATTATAAAAGAGAAAGGTTGATCAATGGAACAGGCTAGATAAGTCCAAAAAGCAATGAAGCACCATATCACCAATAAGACAAAGACACAATGAAACATAATAGTTCTCAGATAAACCAAAGAGCACAAATAAGTGAAAAACCTCCATAAGCAGGACGGGGTCACTTCCTGATTCTCACCATGGTGAGGTCCTGTCCCAGGGCCTTCCCCATTGCCAGGATGTCCTTTGGACAAGACTGCTTCCATCTCCTGCCCCTCAGGGACTTCTCAAGAACTGGAAAGATAATATGACCTCATAACCAAACTCCCATACCTTCCTTTTATTATGCAGAAAAGCAACAAAAATACAAAAAAATGTTTATTCTATTTTGATTGGCTATTTTGTGATAACAAGGAGTTTTCACTAACAGTATATACAAATACATAGGAGTAAAAACCATTCTCTTCATTAAACTTTTGTTTTAAATGATATAGCTATACACAATTAGGACAGGATTATCAATAACATATAGTACAGGCCATTAGCTATAGTCCATAAATATTTGTTCAAACAGGATGCATAGGATTTTTCATAGGTAAGCACTGTTGCACTATTTCTCTCCCAACAAAATACAGCCGTCTTAGGATTGCTTAAAACAAAAGTGGAGTTATTAAGGTTGGAAGTTAATTTAAACTCCATTTCACTCATGTCTTGGATGTGATTCAAGCTCATGTATCTCTTGATTTCAAGTCCAAACTTTTCCCCACTACATGGCCTTTCCAATTATATACAGTTTTGTGGGGTTTTTTCCCCAAATTGTTTCATATATGCTTATCTTGTCTCCCCAATTAAGCCAAATTCAAATTCAACTTCAGACACATACTAGTTAGGTAATCCTGGGCAAGTTTTTAAACTCTGTTTGCCTTAGTTTACTCACCTGTAAAAGGGGGATAATAATCACACCTACTTCCTATGGTTGTTCTTGTGAGGATCAAATGAGATAATATTTATAAAGCACATTGCAAACCTTAAGCACTATACAAATACTAATCATTATTAGAGTTGGCATTAGCCTTAACATTAGTATTATAGTATGTTATAAGGTTTCTGAGAACAAGAAAAGAAAATATGTCATATTTCACTTTATCCATAACAGTGGAGAACTACAGTAGTGCTTAGCACAGAGCAGAAATCAAATAAGTAATTTAACCAATTTAAAATATCTGAGAATGTACTTAGCACAATGAGATTTTAAAGTATCACCATAACTGAAATACTTCAAGAAATATCATTTGTACCAAAAACAAGCAATAATTAGTAATTAATCAACACAATGATAAAAATCTTACATCAACATTCAAGATATTATTATTGGCTAATGTCTAACCTTAGCCTTAGGGAGTATCTAACCTTGGTGTAAATTAAACTGAAATTTAAAAAAAATTTAAACATGTTTTGTAATGTGAAGACAATGATTCACAGGGTCAATCCCATAACACCAAATTATGAATGGAAAGTACATTTTTACAAGATATTTTCTGGTGTTCTCATGTGCATTGGACCCCATAAGCTGATGTTGAACATTAACTGACTTCTGAATATTTTAACAAAACTGCCATCCAAGTCATGAAACACTGCCTCAAGAACAACAGGAACCTATAATTTCTTAATTCACTTAACCTTTCTTTGTTCCAAAGATTTAGGTAACTGTTAACTGTACACTGAAGAATAAACACTCCTCAGCTCAAGGTAGATCTCAGTGTCCAAGAAAATATGAAAATCAAGTTTATTACTAAATTAGTTGAAATCGTTAAAAAGCCATTTCTTTTAATGCCATCAAATGAAAAGATAAGAGGAAAAGTGGGTGTATTTACTTTGTTAATAGGAAACATAGCAGATGGTGGTTTTTTTTGGTAATACTTTTTTTTTTTTTATATGAAGCAATGGTGTGCCAAACTCCAATTAATATAGCAAAGAAAAGGATCGTTTGGAAGAGGGGAGATGGAGAGTCTATTTTTAAATTTCAACAATAATTTGATATTAGCATTATTAAAAATAAGCCCTTACAAGTTATTAAATGCCTTTTGGGTTATAAAAGCTGTTCTTTGTTGAGATGGAAAGAAGTTGTTTACATAAAGCAAATGACAGCACAAATTGGAAAAGAGATGTATGTTAATGAGCAAGGGACTGTGCAAACTCCCTGAATTTTTGAAAAATCATTTTGGTTGCATATGTGCAATTAGGCAGCACAAATCTTTTATTTTTAGTTCAACTAGGAGTTTCAATTGCAGTCCTAAAAATAATTCTATTTCTTTGTGCATAAAAATGTTGCACATCAATGCTTTTAATTGAGTGCTTAACGTGAACTCTTTTGAAAATCTATTCTTAAAGGTTTTATAATGAGGAAAGACTATAGCAATATTTTAATAAGTTTCTGCTTTACCATACTCATCTCTTTGGGGCATCTAGGTGGTGCAGTGGAAAGAGTGCTGGGCCTAGAGTCAGGAAGCCCTGAGTTGAAATCTGGCCTCAGACACTTACTATCTATGTGACCCTGGGCAAGTCACCTAATCCTGTTTGCCTCTGTGTCCTCATCTGTAAAATAAGCTAGAGAAGGAAATGGCAAACTAAAACAACTGAACAAAATAACATACTCATCTTCACTAAAAGTGTGATACTCCCTAAAAAACTTACGTATAGTTTTAAAGACATTCATTTGTTATTATATATTATACATCTATATTACATGTTATGGCATATTATGTCATTATTATTATTAAATTTATTATTAATTAATCATGATAGCTAACATGTAATGCTTTAAGGTCGGTGAAGCATTTTATATATACTATCTTGAGTGATCCTGACAACAAACAGGTGAAACAGATACTATTATCCCCTTTTAACAGATGAGGAAACTGAGACAGAGAGAAACTAAGTGACTTGCTCAAGGTCATACAGTTATCAAATGTTTAAAGGCAAGATTTGAACCCAGATCTTTCTCACTCCAAATCCAGAGTTTTATCCACTACTCATTGCTGCTTCTATCTTTTGTTATTATTGTTCAATCATTTCAGTTACATCTGAATCTTTATGACCCCATTTGGGATTTTCTTGACAAAAATACTGGAGTGGTTTGCCATTTCCTTCTCTAGCTCATTTTACAGATGAAGAAACTGAGGCAAACAGGATTAAGTGACTTGCCCAGGGTCACACAGCTAGTGTCTGAGGCCTAATTTGAACTTAGATCTTCCTGACTCCAGGCCTGGTATACCTAGCTGCCTTCTTCTATCATAACTCCATACTAACCTTATGAATAAATTTTTTATTAATTTTATGAATACAGCTACAATTCTTCAACTCAAACATCATCTTCTTCAGGAGACTTTTCCTGACTCTCCACCCCTTTCCTCCCAGCACTCTCTCCCATCAGCTGCTAATTTCTTCTCCTCTAGGGTTAGCTTCCATCTACTTTGTTCTCTTGTATGTATCTACTGATATGCATATTGGCTGCACTAGATGTGTCAAACTCCCAAACTCCAGAGTGCAGCCCAAACCAGATTACCATGTAACTGGAACATGTTTAACAAAATAAAAAAATGCAATACAACATTGATAATGTTAATTTGTGGTTTTCTAAGTCAATTTGCTCCCTTCCCCAACCCTTCCCCCCATACTTTTCTCTTTGTGTCTGACTGGTTCTAAACCACTGGTCTAAACCATTAGAATGTAAATTCCTTGAGGCCAGGAATTGTTTTTGATTTTTCTTTGTTTCCCCTGTGCTTAGTACAGCATATAGTAAGAGTTTAATAAATGTTTGCGAATTGACTGATTTATAGCTAGAAATATCTTAATGTCATATATCAACATCACATTAGATTAAGGAGTGCAAGACTAACAATTTTACAGAAATGAAAAGAAAGAAGAATTTTTAGAAATAGATTTAACATATATCTGTAAGTAGATAGACATAGATATATTCATGTAAATAGATCTGTATCTATCACATCCCTTCCAGCAGTTGTTTCTCTTTAAATTGTGGCTTATTCACACAATGACCACATTTTCCAAAGTCTTTGTTTTCTTGAAATTGAAATTGTCCTACAAAATCCAGGACCTAGTCATTGTCCAAGGGGCTGATCAAGGGAGTTGCCTGAGGAAATCTGAGTTCATCAGGAGATGAGTCTTTATGGGGGCCTTTTGTTTGTGTTTCCCTAAGAAGACCCCTTGGCACTTAATAGAGTTTCACTCATTGTAGAAGGACAAAGTGTGTCAGGAGGATACAATCCCTTCACACTGGCCTATAAAAGGAAGCCTACAGATCTTCTAGGTCTTCTTTTCATCCATTTAAGCTTGTCTTTGAGATCCTGGAAGAGTGGGGTAGATACTGAAGAGTAGTGGGTCCTCCCACACACCCCAGCAATATTAGTTGCTACTAGTGGCTATATTAGAGCAAAGGCACACGGCAAGCTGCATGTGCTCCTACCCAAGAGGCCGCCCAAGAGTCACATATGGTAGCCTTGGGGTAGATGCAGATAGGCAGATGAGAGTTCCTAGATAATTTCAAGTCCCTGCTCCCAGAAGTGAAGAGGGAGTGGTCCAAGCCTATGGCAGCAATGGATTGAGGTGCCCTGGGACCAACTGGTGCAAGTTCTTGAGCCTTGCCTCTCTAGGACCCCTAAGCTCAAGAGTCCTAGAATCTGGCCTCCCAGCCAGAGAAAGGCAGTTTTCTAAGCAACTTGACTTCATAACACAGCTTCCTGACCAGGAAAGGGGGAGTTTCCTGGACAGCACAAGACTGAGGTAGTCACATAAGTAATTGCAAGTTTGAGAATTTTATGATCCAACGTTCCAGAAAGGGAAGGGCAAATTTCAAAGTAGCTAGCCTCTTGATGAGAGAAGCTGCTATACATGGCTCCTAGGCCATGGAAAAGGAGGAGCAGCATGAAGCTAAAATCACAACATGGGGAAACAAGATATCTAGTCAGTCAATAATAAGCATTTGTTTAACACCTGCTATGTACCAGCTACTGTGCTAAGTGCTGGAGACACAAAGGCAGTCTCTGCCCTCAAGGAGCTCATAGTGTAATGGAGATCTAGACCTCACGCTATATTTTTGTGACAGGGATTGCTCAGCAGTTTCAACTGCTGCAATAGGTGGAAACTGCCCAGACCCAAATGTAAGCCTGGTGTCAAGAAAGCCTCTTAAAAATTGGAACTATCTGGAGCAGCTGGGTGACACAGTGGATAGAGCTCTGGCCTTGGAGTCAGGAGGACCGGAGTTCAAATCCAGCCTCAGACACTTGACACTTACTAGCTCTGTGACCCTGGGCAAGTCACTTAACCCCGACTGCCTCACCAAAAAGCAAAAAAAAAAAAAACAAAATTAGAACTATCCAAAAGCCGAATCAGTTGCCTTGGTATGTAGTGGAGCTCTTCCAGCAGAGGCTGGATGACAAGCTGTTAATTAAGTTATAGTAAGGGTTCTTTGGTGAAGCTAGCTGGCTTAGTGGATAGAGTGCTGAACCTGGAGTTATGAAGACCTAAGTTCAAATCCAGCTTCAGACACATAATAGCTGTGTGACCCTGGGCAAGTCACTTAACCTCTGTTTGTCTTAATCCACTAGAGAAGAAAATGGCAAACCACTGCAGCATCTTTGCCAAGAAAACCCCATGGACAGTATGGTCCATTGGGTCATGAAGAGTTGGACACTATTGGACAATTGAACAATAACAAGGAGTTCTTTGTCAGGCATGAGATGGTCCCTTCCAACCTCATGTTTTCTGATTCCATGAGTCCAAAGGGAATCTAAATGATAACATAGAACTATGAGTCTGGGGGACTCAACTGATATCTTAAGTTAAATAAAGATACTATCCTTTAAGATAAAAGGATATCTAATCAGAATCTTTCACACAATGGACATTAAGTCTTCTCTGATGCCACACCATGAGATGGCAGGAACCCTAGAGTCTTGGAGCCTATGGCAGAACAGTAGAACTTCTGAAAGGTCTTACTAAGTCTTAAGTATTTATAATCTGAGGACAGGCCCAGCTAAGTTCTGAGAAATTCATCATGTCATATCAAGAATCATTTATTAAATGCCTGCTGTGTGCCAGGGACTGTGCTTAAGCACCAAGGATATGAAACAAAGGCAAAAGGCAGTTTCTAACCTCAAGAAGCTTACTTTCTAATGGGGGAGATAACTGTGTGTGTGTGTGTGTGTGTGTGTGTGTGTGTGTACATATACATATATACATGAATACATACATATGTGTATATATAAGATATTTTGTTCAGTTCTTTCAGTTATGTCTGACTCTTCATGACCGCTTTTGGGATTTTCTTTTCAAAGATATTGGAATGGTTTGCCATTTCCTTCTTCAGCTCATTTTACAGATAAGGAAACTGAGGGAAACAGGATTAAGTGACTTGTCCAGGGTCACACGGCCAGGAAGTGTACGAGGCCAGATCTGAACTCAGAAAGATGAGTTTTCCTGATTCCAAGCCTAGTGCTCTATCCACTGCACCACCTAGCCGCCCCTACATAAAAGATATATACAGGGTAAATTAGAGATAATCTCAAAAGGAAGACACTGAGGTTAGGGGAAGAGAAATGGGGATAAGAGAAGTAGGAACCAGGAAAAACTTCTTACAGAAGGTAAGAGTAGAGTCTGAAGGCTATATGGAGATGTTTGTGTACCATGAGATGACTTCCTTTTTTCATTCACAAACAGTTCATGATCAAATACATCTGCTAAGGAATAGAACATTGATGGTAGAGGGAGTACCCAGCTAGTGAAATCATGGAATCTCTGAACTACTAATACATTTATAGTATGACTCTCAATCACAAAAATATGTGACGAATTCTAATTTACCATTTTATGATTATTTCTTTACAACAACTATTCAGGTATTTTCAATATATCAAAGGGAGCTCCCACACACCAAGAATTTCCACATTGACAAAAAGAAACCAAAAGTCCTTAAAAAGTCCTTACATCACAGTTAATGTGACTAATGAATATGCCTTGAGGTGGTCACATGTATTTGAATTCACACTATTCAAAATTATACGTAAAATATGGTATAATCAGCTCTGTTATAACATGACACATGTATTCCCCAAAAGCACTGCTATGTAAAATCACATAATAAAAACTATAGTGCTTATGGAAAATAGAGGGTTAGGGGAATAATGTTCAAAAACTTTATCAGCAACATATTACAAAAAGAGAAGAACCTAATAAAAACAATAACTCTGTTTTAAACGTGTTAAATAGTTTAGAAATACATAAACACTACAAGAAATTGTGGTGCATTTGCAAGCAAGTTGGGCAGGCCACAACTCAAGGCTTATAGTAGCTCTCCTACTGCACCAGAAGATACACAATAAACATGGCCCTTTGCCTTAAAAAAAGACCTGAACTTTACCCATGGAAGTGGGCCTCAGAAGGGTGGCACCTTGTGAGAGATGGTGAAATAGCATCATTTTCTGCATTCTCTGTTTCTCACAGAAGAAATCAAGCAGAAGCAAACTTGACATTCATATTATGTTCAAAGTTTTCCCTAATATATCAATTGCACAGAAACAAATTCCCATTTTCAAAATGCAAGTGATAGCAAAACTGGTTGTAACTGGCTTCAGACCAATGTAAATAGTGAGTATGAATTCAAATAATGTAGCCATTTGGGGAGGTTGTTTTTCCCACTAATCAGGATCTAGCTGCAGTATATAATTCATAGCTTTTGTGATTTTACATTTTTTTTGCATTAAAAGAATCTTGATTTATATTAAAATCGCAATACTCACTTCAGTTGTTAAAGTCTCCACTTTATTAACCACTTCCTTTTTTTCCTCAGACATGCTAAGTAATTCCTCTTTATTCGAGTCAAGTTCCTTCTGAACTTTTTCTGCTTCTGCACAATAGTGCTTTCTAATATCCTGTGCACTCTTCAGCTCTTTCCTATGAGGATGGCAGAAGAAAAGTCATTCATACTCACTAGAAATGTAAAGACTGATTATATTTCCTTTATTTTCTGGCTTTGTGTGACCCATGACCAGCTCTCTGGACCTCAGTTTCTTCATTCGCAAAATGAGGTTATACCACCTTGCAGGGTTGTAAGTACTAAATGAGTTAATATGCAAAAGTTGTTTGTAAATCTGAAAATGATATATAAATGCCAGATACACTATTAAAGCATATCTGCAAAAGTATATGCACTGATTGAACATATAAGTTATATAGTATGTTTAGTAACATAATTTCTTCTTCTTTCCCTTAATAGCTTTATTTTAAAATAGAAGAAAAATGAATTTGGAGAGATTATATGAGATCCTTGATCCTAATCTGCCACTACTCTTACAACTTTTATATATCTTTAAAATTTTCACCACTTTTGTTTAAAAAAAATTCATGACAAAGTTAATTGAAACCCAGTTATCTTCCAATGTTTCCACTCCTTTAACAACTCTTTGATTTTCCAAAAAGTACCATTTAGACTGAAAGGCTACAGTGGGAGAGTTTCTAACTACATTTCTGAAAGACTAAGGTTCAGGTGGTTCAGATCTGTAATTATTTCTGGAGGGGGAAATTCCAGTGTGGAAACTCCCTCCCATCTCATGAGAACTAAGCATCACCGGACAGAATTTAGATACAGGTCTCCTCGACTCCAATGCTGTCCCATCTTCTATCTTCCACTTTATGTTTTTTTTTTTTTTAAAGTAAGCAAGTGTTAACTTCATTTGAGGAAGAACATAGTTAGTTCCTATGTTTTCATCAGTGTAGGGAATCACTAATAAAGAAATTTTTCTTTACCACTGCATATCTGCATCTCTTTCTCATTTATTTATTTATTTATTTATTTATTAGTTTCATATATTTTATTGAGTTCTATCTAGTTCCTTGAAAATCAGCAATTTTTTTTCTTTTTTTCTTTTAGTATTTTATTTTCCCCAGTTACATTTAAAAACAATTTTTAACATTCATTTTTAAAACTTTAAGTTCCAAATTCTCTCCCTTCCTCCTTCCCATTGGGAAGGCAAGTATTTTGATATGTTATAAATGTGTAGGCAAACCATATCCATAATTATCTTCCACTTTATCACATTGTTTCTCAAGGGAAAGTGGGAAAGAGGAAAGGGGTGACAAAAGTATTTGATCTTCAACTACCTAAAGGGGAATATTCACATTTAGCATGTCTTTCCCTTTCTAAGGCTCAGGTTTAAGCTTCAATTAGAATAAGTGGGAGTTTAGGGGGAGGCAAACAGCTTGCTGAAGCCACTCTTCATGGGACTGTGGGCATCTCACCACTGATTGGCAAAAAAGGAAGCCTGTACTTTATCCCATCAAAAGAGATGAAAGAAGAGAACAGTGTGAGCGATAAGCGATGGATGAGAGTTAGAAGAGGCAATCTAATTCAGTCTTGCCTCTTTCCCCTACTCTCACCCTCCCACAAAGTCTTTGCAATTTGGCATCTCATCTTTAATAATTCTTTGTCTGGAAAATGGAAAATACATGCCACTTAGAAAAGTCTCTGTAGGCAGAGAAGCTGTAGTTTCAGGTTTAAAATAAAAGTAGTGATGGGGTTATTTTATTTAGGCTTTTTTAAAATTTTGTGATAAACTATATATGATTGAAGAATATACACAGAAGAAGAAAAATCACTTAAAGAAGTGAATGAGAGATATCAGGAATAGCACCCTTTATTATCCTCCACATGTTTTAAAATCAATTATTTTTATCTGAATCATTTCACATTCTAAGAAAAGAATATTTACTAGTCAACTATGTAAATTACAAAAGATTCTCGGAACCACTGATGCAGGCATATGCCTCTTCTTCCATGGAGGAATACTGGCTGTATGACTCTGGGCAAATCATTTGCCTCTCTAAGCTTCAAACTTTTGATCTGTAAAATAGGGATAATATTGTGTATCTGAATCACAGAATCACAATAAGGACCAAAGAAAATGCTTTGTAAATAGTAAAGATAAAGAATTTTGAAAGTATGTCTGCTTAACTTGTAACCTATAGAATGTACAGCTTATTGGCCCTTCTTTCCATGTGATTATAGTGATGATAAGGTGCTATCAGTCAGATATTCATTTTTACTGTAATCAGATCTCTTGTCCCGAAATAATTTTTACAATGACAGAAAATGTACTTGTAATTGAGTATGTAACAATAAATTTTAAAGGAACACAGCCAGTTTTGTTCCATCAACTTGATAAGATGATAAGGAACTAAACTTAACTAAGGGCCTTTATTTCTAGAAAACAAATAATGAAATTTCTTTGAACCTGGAACATTTATATATAAATAGAGGTATTCTATCTACTGATTGTTTGGGGGACACTCCTTGGTACAGAAGAATGAGCACTGGATTTGGAATAAGAACACTGGAATCCAATCCTCCCCCCACCCCACCCTCTCCCTCACCAATAAATATGGCAAGTTACCCCTCAGTTTCCTTACCTGTAAAATGAGGGGGTTGGTTCTGATAACCACTAAATGTACCTTCCTGATGTCACTCTATGATCTTAAATGTAAGAAAAATGTAGGAAGGCGTGTGTTATGGAAATTAGGACCATTCTTGGACCGTTATTCCTACTCTCAGGTAACAGGAAGCAATTCTTCCTTTTCAAAATCAAGGCCCCACAGTGAAATGAGCCCCATATCCCCCACCAGACTCAATGTTTTGCACTGAAATGGCAGAGGTGGAAGTCAGAAGCACAATGGCCCAAAAGCAGGACAGGGTGCCAGGAAGTTTTAAAATAAAAAGTACTCTCTGGATGGCTTATGGAAGTTTTGGCTGGTGAATGTCAGGAAACAGGAGGACTAATTTTGTATCCTAATAGCTGATATTTATAAAGTGCTTTCTTCATGACAACCCCATGAGATTGATCACAGATATCATAGATTTAGAGATGGAAAGGGCAAGAGAGGTCATCTAGTCCAATCCCCTGGTTTTATTGATGAGGAAACCAAGGCCAGAGAGATTAAGTGTTTTGCCCAAGATCATACTGGCAAAAAAAGGCGGAGCTAGGATTTAAACTCTGTTTTCTATATGTTTTCCATTACAACATGTTGCAAGCATTTGCTGTGGAGAGAGGGAAGGAAGAGATATCTATGACTTCATTGGTATTCCCTCCTGCTCAGACACTGGTGGTCTCTGATTTGCTTAGGGCACTAAGAATTTAAGTGACTAATTCATAGCTAGTGCATATCAGAGGTGGGATGTGAACTCAGAACTTCCTTATTGCCAGACTAGCTCTGCTTGCAGGCATTATAATCCCCATTTTATAGATGAGCAAACTGAGGTTTATGGGGTGAATTGGCTTACTCAGGATTAAAGAGCTAGTTGTGTTCTGATTCCAAGGGTAAGCTGGGGTGAACATTTAAATTGGAGTGCTTTGGACTGCAAAGGTTCAGGTGAGAGCAACAAGAACAATGAAGGAGAGATGTCAAAAGGCAGGGAAAACATATAAAAAGATGGCACCAAAAATAAGCTTCAGGTGCTTTGAAGTTTTGCATGAAACCCCATAACCAACTGTGTACCATTAGCACGCTCCATAATTCTGCTACCTTTTACACACCACATAGGTGGCTGCTGTCTGATGCATTTCATAAACATTAGGTCTTAACCAGGCCATAATTAAATGCTTACTATTAATAAAACCTAGTGTAAGTGGCCTACAACTGGTGGAATTCTCTTACTTGACTGCTTAAATTGATAGAAAGAACATTTAAGTGAAGTCTAGAGACAGCATGCAGAGAAGGAACACTGGATATGGAATCAAGAGGAATTAGTTTCAAATCTTGCCTTTACTGTGGACACTACCCATAAAATAAGAGAGACTAGGAGCCTTTAAAGGTTTCCTCCCAGATCTGAAGCTATATTCCCATAATCCCTGCTATTTTTTTCTAAATTCAATTTGCTAAAGATTTTAAGCAAAATAGTTCATGTTTATATTCTCATTTAAAATAATGTTTTTGGGGCAGCTAGGTGGTGCAGTAGATAGAGCACTGGCCCTGGATTCTGGAGTACCTGAGTTCAAATCCAGCCTCAGACACATAGCACTTACTAGCTGTGTGACCCTGGGCAAGTCACTTAACCCCATTGCCTTGCAAAAACAAACAAAAAAATTAAAATAAAATAAAATAATGTTTTGGAAAAAAAAGTGAAGGATAAAGTGACTTTTAGATTTATAAGTGGGAATGGTTCTTAAGACCTAGTTTTCATTAAAAAAAGATATTTTCAAAATTTCATGAAGAATTCTATAAAAATTCAATGTTATTGTATTGGGGGAAAAAATTGTTCTTACTTAAAGTGTTCTAGCATTTCTTCAATTGCTTTTAGCTCTTTGGCCATCTTTTCTCTTTCTTTTTTAGCCATTCTACAGGCTAATTGATACTCAAACATAATCTGTTCCAGTACATCATGAACTGCCTGGTATGTTGTTAATGCCTGAAAAAGAAAAAAGAAAAATACTCACTAAATCATCTTCTTAGTATCATAAATAAGCTATTGATACTTAAAGGAAACATACAAGCAAATAATTACAGGAAAAATTAATTTGAAATCACTATATGCTTTACAAGAAAGAGACTATATTCTATATTTCTTCCCTTATCTGTACTTTTGAGGTTATTGCTATGGAGATCTCCAAGTCCCCCATTTCCCTATATTCAACAGCACAGGGGACTTAGTCTCCTTATGTCTTATTTCTTCCCCATTCCAGTCCATCCTCCACACAGCTTCCAAAGTGATTTGCCCAAAATACAGACCTAACCACGTCACCTCCCCTACTCAAAAAACTCCAGTGACCCCCTATTAGACCCAGGACTGCATACGAACCTTTCTATTTGACATTTAAAACACTTTACAACCTGATTCCATCTTGCCTCTGCAGTCCTCTTACACATTCCTCCTCACAATGTATGCTATCTTCCAGTAATACTTTGGGATGATAGCATATAGCAATACTTCTTTTTCTCCTCCGTCTCCCGTC
>NW_020954590.1:64470985-64546131 GCF_900497805.2 Vombatus ursinus
TCTCTCTCTCTCTCTCTCTCACACACACACACACACACACACCCCATACACACACACACTTTTTTTGTCTTTGCCCTGGCTATCTGCCATTTCTGGATTGTTCTCCCTCCCCACTTCAGTCTTTTTCAATCCCTAAATTCCTACAGAACTCCAGAGTCACCATCAGTGCAAGGTGTTTCCTGGTCCCTGAGAAACAAAAGCCTTTCCCTCCTTGATCACATTGTATCTGATTTGTAAGTGCTTTGTATATAGTGATATCCACGTTGTCTCATCTGTTAGAATGTAAGCTCCCTGAAGGCAGGAACATTTCTGCTTTTGTTCTGGTATCTCTAGGGCCTAGCACAGTGGACCCTGTACAAAGTAGGTGCTTGGTAAGTGCTTGATGGTTAATTGATTAATGAGATGTGGATCTGAAATTCAAATCAACAATTATTTATTGAGCACCTGTGCCACACATTTGGGGATACAAGAGAAGTATATGACACAGTCACTGCTCTCAGATTTAGTCTTGTTGAAAAATAGATATTTATATAAATTTAACAATTAAGGAAGAATACAAACCAGAATATAATACAGTATTCAAATGACTATTATGAAATGTTAAACACTCCCAATACACCAATAGTCACTGATGTTGTCATAGCTAGGATACTATTAGTAGAAGTAATCAATTCCCTGAAATGGTTATATGTATTTGAATTCACACTATTCAAACTTATAATTAAAGTTAAATGTAGTAATTGGGCGACAGCTAGGTGGCACGGTGGATAGAGGGCTGGGCCTGCAGTCAGGAAGACATGAATTCAAATCTAGCCTTGGATACTTACTAGCTGTGTGAGCCTGGGCAAGTCACTGTATCCTGTTTGCTTTAGTTTCATCATCTGTGAAAGAAACTAGAGAAGGAAATGGCAAATCACTCCAACATCTCTGCTAAGAAAACTCCTTATGGGATCACAGAGTCAGAAACAACTGAAAAAGACAACTGAACAACATAAAAAAATATAGTCATTGGTTCCAGTTCAATGGAAATATGTAGAGTGAACTTGAATAATACAATCACTTCAAGGGATTCATTATCTGCACTAATAACTAAATAGGACCTAGCTGTATTCCTTCCTATTGCGCAGATCCCAACCCATAGATCATTGCCTGCCCATTCCATGGAGTTTTTATCCATATCTACCATAAAGAGTCCACTCAATGAAAACAGGAGCTATGAATGTTAGGAAAGAAAGGAGATCAGTGTAGGACTGGGTGATCCAAAAAAAAGGCTTCACAAGAGGAGATGTGAATGAATAAGCAGTAGAAGTGAATTGTTCAGTTCCTTTGGTCCAACTCTTTGTGACTCCATTTGGGGTTTTCTTGGCAGAAATACTGCAGTGGTTTACCATTTCCTTCTCCACATGATTTTACAGATGAGGAAACTGAGGCAAAAAGAATAAGTGATTTGCCCAGGGTCACACAGCTAGTAAAGTGTCTGACACCAGATTTGAACTCAAGTCCTTCTGACTCCAGGGCCAGTGCTGAAGAATGAAGAGCTATATGCAAAGCAATCCAATGACATTGGCCTCCTTGCTGCTCCTCCCACAAGATACTCTATCTCCCAACTAAGGACATTTTCTCTCGTTGTTTCCCCATGCCTGGAATGCTCTCCCTCCTCATCTCTGCCTTCTGGCTTCCTTCAAGTCTTGGCTAAAATGCTGCCTTCTAAAATAAGTTTTTCCAGATCTGCTTTAATGCTAGTGCCCTTCTTTTATTAATTGGTTCCAATTTATCCTATATATAGCTTGTTTGTGCAATTATTTGCTACTGTCTTTCCCAATTGACTGAACTTCTCAAGACTTCTCCTAGATTGTCTTTTATCTTTCTTTGTTTGCCCTTCTCTTACCACATAATTAATGCTTAATACATGTTTATTGAATGACTGCTTTAAAAAAAAGTACATATTCTCATAAGAATAGAGATAGGAACTAGACTTATGATTTCACTGGGATAGGAACTTTCTGAGGTGAGGAAATTACCTATACCAATGCAAGTCAGCATTGACTTTTCTGATACTTAACAGCCTTAGAGAATTGCCCGTAGCACTAAGCAGTTAAATGACTCACCCAGAATCTCACAACCAGTATGTGTCAGAGATTGTACTAGGTCCCAGTCTTCCTGGCTCCGAGGCCAGCTCCCCATCAACTACACCACACTGCCTCTCTAGTAAGAGTAGAGATAATAATGATTATCTCATGTTGTATTATATTACATTGTCATAATAATTATCTCTTCTCTTACTAGAGAAGCAGTAATACAGCTAGAGAAAATAGGTGATAGGATCATAGAACTTGAGCTGGAGGGGAACTGGTCTAACCTCTTCACTTTACATACGAAGTAGAGTGGTTTGCATGGGGTCATTGGGTAGTATGTGACTCAGTCAGAATTTGAACTCATATCCAGTGACAACAATGTTCGATATTCTTTTGCCAAATGAATGACTCAGTCTCCCACGAGGCTGAAGAAGGAATACTGCAAGATCCTAGGTATATCTTTTTTTTATCATGTAGATTATAAGAAAAAATTCCTCAATTCAGCAACAAACTTCATCAAATTATAAAGTATGTTTAACACTCATGAAGGTTGTGGTGAATCAAAATTCCAAGACAAAAAACAACTATTTTGAGACTTCAGCTTGAGGAGGGGGTAAGGATGGAAGAGGAAGCACATTCGCAGGACCATGGTAAGATAGAGAAGAAATTTTGTCAAAAGTGCTGATTTGAGGATTTTGTTAAATGGAATAGAAACTCTGTGTGTGTGTGTGTGTGTGTGTGTGTGTGTGTGCACGTGTGTGTGTGTGTTTCTGATAAGCCATAAGGAGATATGGCTTTCTAGAACTTTTGGAGTAGCTCTGTGACACAATCAGATTCCATGAATAAGAAACATCAGCCCAGTAGCTATTAAGCTAACAGAAAATGTTTTATGTACATTGTACCTTATGTACTTTCATCTGTGCAAATATTTTTTATCAAAAAAATCTCCAAAATATTGTTCTAAAATTTTTGACAAGACTTCAATACCGAAAAGTAACTTTTAAAACACAAGCAACAGTGGTATCGGGGTAATGTGACCAAAAAGATGGCATATCAGTCACATTTCTAATCCTCTTCAAACCTTCACCCTTTCCCCCAAAATGGATTTTTGCATCAGATGTAGAATAATCACAGCTAAATCCACAGGAGAAAGAAAGAACTCTAACAAGGTAAAGTCCTTAAGAATTGACACTATAGAACTTGAATACTTGATGTATTATCCAGAACCACCCTCCTCTCAGTCTCCATGCTGCTTCTGCAGAACAAGCCAATTCATGGGGTTGAGCAATGATTCATCTATGGACCCTGTGACTCCCAAAACACCTCATTTATCCCACCCCACAAGAAATGTCAGATGCTGATTCAGCCCAGCTACAGATAGCTAAAGAAGAAGAGGACTGAACATGTGTACCTTTTGATTGGGCTCAGGTCTAGATTAGTGAACGCCATAAAGCTACAGTTGCTCTGCTGGAACAGAGTTCACCTCGTGCTGACCTTGCAAGAAACAACAGTATCCAATTCTTCCAAACCAGGAAAAGGAAAGGAAGAGAGCCATGAATGAACCCGCTGAGGTTCTAACATAGATTGCTGTATTAGGCCAGAAGAAAAAAGACTGAAGCCCATCTAAGGCCAATCCTACTCAACTCTTCCTCCCCAGGTTACTCAGGTCGGGGACTTAGACAAAGAAGCCCTATATCCTTCCAAACCCCAAGGAGGTGGAGGAAACTTTGCAGTCTAATCAAAGTGTCTAAAAGGGAATACAAAAAAAGGTGTCAAGAGTAGAAGTCCCTCTAAAATCCCAGCAGAATGCAGATAGACAGGATCCAAAAACCAAAAAGAAGTATAAACAAAATCTCAAAGAGAATACAAAGAACTATTACAATTATTTTATGAAGGAAATTGAACCAATGCCTGATAAAAGAACAAATTCTATGTCCATAGCATGAAACAACATAAATTCCTGAATGACTTGAAAGAGAAATTACATCTATAAAAGAAGGAATTTGAATGAAAACCTATTAGAAATTAGAGTTTTCAATGTAGAATACTAAAATTTATTTAACAGGTTAAAAGAATGTTGAATCATCAATAGAAAAACGTCTCTAAAGAATGATAGAAATTACCAGATTTGCAACACAAAAAGGAGTAAAAGGAAGGAAAATTTGATGATTAGAAGTAAAAAACATTAAAAGAACACATGAATTCTTTATAAGCCAAACTGACTGATCTTGAAGACAGAATGCATAGAGATAAATTAAGGATAATGGATCTCCTAGAAGAACATGACAAACCAAAAAGTCTAAATGCTCTAGTGCAAGAAACACACACACACACACACACACACACACACACACACACACACATACACACACACGAAAATTATCCAGAATCTCTGGATACAGACTACAAAGCAATGATTGGGAAAAAAAAAAAAAAAAACACTTAAAACTCCATGATATGTAGTGGTCAAATTTAACAATGACCATCAGTAAATTTTTTATAATGTCTGGAGAAAGACCTTCAGATGTTAATGAAAGGGAATTGAACAATACATGATTATTTCAGATAAATAAGAAATCATAGAAGGGAACTTCAGTGGATCGAGTCAGGATAATGGAGTGTGAGATCATAACTGCCATACTTTCCCCAAAACCTTTCCTATAAAACAACCACAGAAAACATCAAATCTAATTCTAAGTGGAAAAAACAAATGAGTCATTTTTCCAGCCCAGGTCTTCTTAGGAAGACAGAAGTCTGTGGACACTGGGGTGGTGGCAAACTGGGAACAAGGCATATGGGGTACATGGAAGTGATAGAGGTAGCAATGTTAGCAACGATTGTGTTGTAGCAACAATTGTGTCAGCAGCAGTTGCTAGATAACAAGAAACCCCTCCTACCCAAGATAAATATGTTTTAACCAAAGAATGTATTACCCAGATAGGATGTTGGACACTAAATCACCTAACGTACTTTCCCTAAGTAGGCACCTGTGCATTAATAGCAAAGATTGTCTTTTAGGTGAATTTATGATGTAGAGAGCCTTATTATTATATCATTATCATATGCATTATGGGCAGCCGCATGTGGAGTTCTACCTTGTGTATGTTCTTGTAACCAGGGGATCGTGGCTTGAACTAGATCCAGGATATTTGGATCAGACCCAGAATATCTGGTGGTACTTTCTGCTCTATAAAAACCCCTGTTTTGCCTTGCTAGCTGCTGGCTCCTCTAAGGAGCCCAGCCCATCAGAGGGCATAACCCTCAATAAATGCCTTTGCTTGGGTTGGAGATGGTCTGAGTCTGTGAATTCTTTCAAGACAACACCTTTAATACACATTGAACTTCAACAGAAGCAGCACCATCTGTTGTTATGGTAGTTGCAGCAGCAGCATGACATCAGGTACCCCCAATAAAAAGGGACATTAGGGGACTGATAACACTTGGTCATAAAGAAGTTCTTGGGGACCTCTGTGCCAGCACCGGGCACAGGATCAGGCACCATTTAGCAGCTTCTTAACCTATTACCTAGTTCCAGATTATAGTTCCAGGGCAGAAAGCAGCCGTTGTGGTCCCAATGGAGTGGAGGCACCACCTGGGTAAGGTCCAGAGTGCAGACCATGAGGTCAGTAACTAGACCTGTACCCAGATCACCTCACCTTAGAAGCACTAAAAACTTACAAATTCCCAGTCACAGACACAGAAGCTCAGGTCAGTCAATCTCCCCCTACCCCCACTCCAGCCCACAGGTGAACAGAGCCAAACCCTATCATAAAGTCCAAATTCAAGATTTAGGCTGGAAAAATTAGCAAACAAAAAGAGCCTAACCATAAAAATATTCTATGCTGACAGGGAAGCTCAAGGCACAAACACAGAAGACAATGACTTAAAAGCATTTACTAACAAAACATCAAAAAAAAATGCAGATTGGCCACAAGCCCAAAAGAAATCCCTAGAACTAAAGAGACTTGCTAAAAGAATAGAAAAGTTATTTTAAAAATCAAATAAGAGAAATTTCCAGTGCCAAGATGGTGCAGTGAGGAAGGAACCCTCTGAAGCCCTCCAAAATTTCCCTCCAAAGAACTGATGTAGGAAAGAGGAAAGGTCTGTCTCACTGGGGTGGGAGGGGAGCAAGGTCCAAGAGCAGCAGCAGCAGCTAGCCTCACAGCAGGGGACCTGCAGCAAGGCTCCAAACCTGGGGCAATCCACCAGGGAGGCCTCTCCCTCCTGCAAACCAGCAGCTCCCTAGGCAAGTGAGCAGTCTATGCAGTGAAGCAAGGCCCCATCCAAGTGACCCTATCCCCAGCACAAGGCACCACGGAGGCCTTCACCCCACTGCTGACAAATAGTGAAGCCCTGACCCAGGGCTGGCCAACAGCAAGACCCTGCCCCTGGAACCTACCAGCAGGAAGACCCTGTTTCCATAGCAACCCAGCAGCAAGACCCCCACCCCCAAAGTAGGCCAGCCAGCAACTAAACCTCACACTCAGGGAAGGCTATCAGGAAGGCCTCATCCCCTAATACAAGCCAGAAGGGAAGCCTAACCTCCAGAGAAAGCAGTCCCCTAAGCCCTGAAACCCATGAAAGCCAGCAGCAAGACCCAGAGGCCCAGCACAAAAAGCTTGGTACAGTGAAGGACCAGAGCCCAACTCTCACATAAAAACACTGTTTCACAGGAAAAGGCAGAAAAAAAAAATGAGAAAAAAAAAGAGCTTGACTATAAAAAATTACTGTGGGTGATAGGGAGGATCAAGGCATAGACTCAGAAGATAATAGTGTCAAAACTGCTACATGTGAAGCTTCAAAGAAAAAATGTAATTTGGTCTCAGGCCCAAAAAGAATACCTGGAAGAGCTTAAAAAGGATTTTAAAAAGCAAATTAGAGAAATAGAAGAAAAATTTGGAAAAGAAATGAGAGTAATACAAGAGAATCATGAAAAAACAGTCAACAGCATAGGAAAAGATATACAAAGATTACCGAGGGAAATAACTCTCTAAAAAATAGAATAGGCCAAATGGAAAAGGAAGTAAAAAAAACTCACTAAAGAAAATAACTCCTTAAAAATTAGAATTGAACAAATTAACACTAATGACTCTATGAGATCAAGATATGATAAAACAAAATCAAAAAGAAAAAAAATAGAAGAGAATATAAAATATCTCATTGGAAAAACAACAGGCACAGAAAACAAGATCCAGGAGAAATAATATAAGAATTACTTGACTAACTGAAAGCCATGATTTAAAAAAAAACTGGACATCTTTTAAAAAATAATCAAACTGCCCTGATATATTAGAACCTGAGGGCAAAATAGAAATTGAAAGAATCCATCATTCACCGCCTGAAAGATATCCCAAAATGAAAACTCCCAGAAACAGCATAGCCAATTCCAGAGCTCACAGATCAAGGATAAAGTATTGTAAACAGTCAAAAAGAAATAATTCAAATACTGTGGAGCTTACAGTCAGGATTACACAGGGTTTGGCAGCTTCCACATTAAAGAACCAGAGAGCTTGGAATATGATATACTAGAGGACAAAACAGTTAGGATTACAACCAAGAATCACCTGCTCAACAAAACTGAATATAATCTTTCAGGAGAAATATTAGCATTTAATGAAATAGAGGACTTCCAAGTATTTCTAATTAAAAGACCAGACCTGAATAAAAAATTTGACCTCCAAATACAAGACTCAAGGGAAACACAAAAAAGTTTAAAAAAAAAACAAGAAAGAGAAAAACAAGAAATTCAATGAGGTTAAACTGTATATATTTCTACATGGCAAGATAATATCTGTAACTCTTACCAACTTTATTACCATAAGAGCAATTAGAAGGAATATATGCAGATAGAGGGTATAGATATAAGGTAACTTTTATGGGATGATACCCCAAAAAACAAAATAAAGGGGCAAGAAAGAAAACTGCACTGGAAGAAGAAGGAGGGAAAAGATTGAATGGGGTAAATTATCACACATAAAAGAGGCATGAAAAAGCTATTGTAATGGAGGGGAAGGTGTGTTGGGGGGCATGTGGCAGGCAAAGCCTAAACCTTACTCTCATCAAAATTAGCTCAAAGAGAGAATAACACACCCACTCAGTCAGATATAGAAATCTATCTTAACGTATAAGGTAGTAAAAAGGGACATGGATAATAAAAAGGGGAGAGGGATTGATAAAGGGAGGATATATTGGGGAAGGAGATGATCAGAAGTAAAACACTTGTTTTGAGGGGAGTGAGAGAGAGGGGGATAAACAAGCAAAAATATCATGGAGGGAAACATACAGCTAGTTATCATAGCTATAAATGTGAATGGTATAAAAATCACCCACAAAATAGAAGCAGATGGCAGAATGGATTAAAAAAACAGAATCCTGCAACATTTTATTTGCAAGAAACACATCTTTACACAGAGAGTAAAGGTAAAGGGCTGGAGCAAAATCTATTATGCTTCAACTGAA
This sequence comes from Vombatus ursinus, assembly GCF_900497805.2. NCBI lineage: Eukaryota > Metazoa > Chordata > Mammalia > Diprotodontia > Vombatidae > Vombatus > Vombatus ursinus. The sequence continues at coordinate 64,479,520 of NW_020954590.1, forward strand.
GCCAAGAAAGCAAGGGTAGCAATCATGGTCTCAGACAAAGCAAAAGCAAAAAGATCTAATTAAAAGAGAGAAAAAAGGAAACTGTATCTTGCTGAAAAGTACTGAAAGGTACAGACAATGAAGTCATACCAAAACTAAACATATATGCAACAAATGGTATAGCATCTAAATTTTTGAAGGCGAAGTTAAATGAGTTACAAGAGGTAATAGATAATAAAACTATATTATTTAGAAATTATATGATAGACCTCTGGAGAATACTTAATGGCAATAGAAAAGAGTATACCTATTGCTCAGCTGGACATTTCATCGTCCAAAAGTTGACCATGTATTAAGTCATAAAAACTTCACAAACAAATGCAGAAAAACAGCGATATTAAATGCACCCTTTTTGGACCATAATGCAGTAATAACTACATTCAATGAAATGCCTGTGAAGCATAGATTAAAAGTTCATTGGAAACTAAATAATCTACTTATAAAAAATGTTTGGGTCAAAGAACAAATTATAGAAACAACAATTTCATTAAAGATAATGACAATGAAAAAATATACCAAAATTTGTGCAGTAAAAGAGATAAGGAACAGATCAATAAACTGGGCATACAGTTAATAATTCTAGAAGAACAACAAATTAAAATCCCCGATTTTTAAAATTAAAAATAAAAAACATCATCAAAATAAAAATCCTAAAAATCAAAAGAGATTAATAAAATTGAAAGTAAAATCCATTAAATTAATAAAGAAAACAACTGACAAATTTGATCAAAAAAGAAAAAATGATTACAATATATCTACAAGCAAGCCTTCATAGAAAAACAACGTGAGCACAAATTAAACTAGAATTCCTGGAGTAGATTAAGGAAATTCTTTTAAAAGGTTAAAAATGTTTTTTATAAGTGAAATGAGAACACCAGAGGAAATAATTGGAAAAGCAATGAGAGGTATGGAAGAAAGAATTGGAAAGGTGATTAATAGCTTTGTTCAAGAGATACAAAACTTTGTCCAAACAACAAACTCCCTGAAAATTAAAATAGACCAAATAGAAGCCAATGATTCCACAAGATAATAAAAAATATTAAAACAAAGTCAAAAGACTGAAAAAAATAGAAAAAAATGTCATTTATCTCATAGCAAAACCAAACTTGGCAAAGAAATTGGTGAGAAAAAAAATTAGGAATCATTGGACTATCTGAATGCTATGACCAAAAAAAGAATCTTGACAGCATATCTCAAGAAATCTGAAAATAGAACTGCCCAAATCTCTTGGAACCAGAGGGCAAAGTAGAACTAAAGAAAATATAATCCTACAGATTTGAATTAAATGAAGGGGGACAAAATTCTCTGAAAAAGAAGCCCCTCCCCAACATATCTAAAGATGTGGCATTGCCATTTACAGGCTGATTAATATCAACCCAGATTAAAATAGGAAAACCAGCTGTTGCTCCTACCTCACAGAATTGATCTGAGATTCAGATGAGATAATATATGTGAAAATACTATGTAAAATAAATAATAGCTACATAGGTTCCTAAATGTCCCAAATGCGAGCAATCCGTAACATCAGTTTGAATCCATCTAGCTGGGAGACAGTCAATGAAGTCAACGAAGGCTAGAGTCATCATGGTGTAGTAGTTAACACACTAACTTTGGTGTCAGGAAAACTTGAGTTTGAATTCTGTCTCTTACACTTACTAGTTAGGTAAAACTGAGCAAAAAACTTACCCCCATCTGGGCCTCAATTTCCTCATCTGCAAAATGACTCAAGGTCTCCTCAAACTTTAAATCTACTCTCCTATATCTCAAAATACACAGTTCTTCTGCAGATATCATTTTATGATTTTAAAAAACAATAGGCAGAAATAAAATAATTATGAAAAGTTTCAAAATATTTAGTTTTTCTTCTATAATATTTAAAATTGGAAACATAAGGACAAAAGAATAGAACTATTAACATCACTATGTGCTTTGGAGACATGTACATATAATCAATAAAAAGGAGAGTCAATTACAATCAATCATTAAATACCTCCCCACTAAAATTTTATGAACTCTTAAAGTGGTTAATTATATTGCCTTTACCCCAAATTCAATTACAACTTTAAAAAGGATTTTAAGGTTGGGGGAGGGCTAATCTCTAAGTTGCTAATTATCTCTTGAGCATAATAGAATACTAATAAACATGGGGAAAACATTCCAACTGACTGTCAAACATTTGTGAATATTTACATTGAAATAATAACATTCCTTTGAGAAAACACATGGCAGTTCAGTGTTCAAAGGCAAAATGAAACTGTTGGAGGAAATGTGAGTTCCACTCAACTGAAAATATTTGAAACACAATTCTGAATCTACATTTTACCTTTTCTCTTTCCAAATATGCCTTCCTCACAATGTCAGTCTCTATATTCAGTTTTTCTTCCAGCAGGGGTCTATGTGTCCTCATGAAGTTTACATCATCTTTCAGCGTCTTAGTAGCTGCTTCTACCCTGGACACTTGCTGCTGAAATCTCTCTAAGTTTCGTTTTTTCTGCTGAAGTTTCCACTGTAATTCAAGGATCTCTGACATATTAGTCTCATGTTCTGTTAAGTCAAACGAGAAAAATGGCAGAAGAATCAGCTTTTGAAACCTTAATATAGGAAAGAATTATCTTTTGTTATTCAAATCAGAGTATTATTTTTGATTTTTGAAAAATTACTTCTCTATCATATTTAAGACCAAGAGAAAATCATTGCAAAACATTGTTTCATATTACAATGAATTATGTTAGTACTTTCACCTTCAAAAACTTTTAAGATCTCCCAGTAAATTTGTAACATTCATACTACTTGGAAAATAGGTGCTACTATTACACCCATTTTAGAGGTGGGGAAATTGAGGCACACAAGAGGTTAAGTGATTTCCCCAGGGTCACACAGTTAATAAGTGCCTGAAGCCAGATTTGAACTTAGTTCTTCCTGATTCCAGGTATAGCACTCTATTAACTGCACTACCTAGATAGAGCCTGCTGACTCTTTCCTGTCTCTGTATTTCCAGTTACTGAAATACTCAGATATTTTTCATAAATGGCGATTTATTTAACCCCTAAAATATCAATAATAAAAATGTCACAACAGCAAAATTTTAAGGAAAAGTTCCATTCCAAATTTAAAGTCTACTAGTCACAAATCCAACAATTAGTATGCCATATTTAAGTTAAAAGAGTATTTGATTAAAAAGCAGAATGGTAAAATCTGAACTATTTTAGGAGTTGGTGTTTTTGAAAGTGCCTCATTAAATTTAGATTTCTACTTTTCACAAAACTACATCTACTGGGGAAATATTACATATAGCAGAAGCTTAAGTATCCCCCCAAATTGGCAACTGGGCACAGAAATATTCATCACCTCTTCCTCTGCAAATAATAAAAAGGGAAAACAGAATATTTGACATTTTGGGATGGGAAACTTAAAACTAACTATATTACAACTAATATACTAAAATGTTTGAAACAATTCAAAGGCATCATGGTCAATTTCAGTAGCTTAAACTTTTCAAAAATGAATTTTTCTCTCCTTTTCCTTTAAGAACTTAAAGCAAATTTCAAATTTTAGTTTGAAACTAAAACCCATAATGCATACATCTTTGTCATTCTTTTTGAAAAAACACTAGCAATTAATGATCTAATTGGTCTTTGGTTTCTGGAAATAAAGCAATCAGTGATTGTGAAATTAATACAGGAGTAGAACCCTATTTGCATACATAACAAAGTGGGTAAAGTACACTAAGGAATGTTATTAAATTATTTTCTATGTTATATTTGTTCCAGTTATGTTTTAAAACGTCATAGGGAAAAAGGCCTGGGCATCTGAAAACAAACCATAGGGTTTAATAGCAACCACATCCTAAAACTTTGAGAGAGGCAACGGAAGTTCACGACATGCAAGGCAAAGTCCTCATGAGTCAAGGAGATCTGGGAGCTAAACACACAAAGACATATACACTGAGAGGCAGAAGCAAACTGAGGCATCACCCCTGAGAAGTGTTAAGGTCCCAGGAATACCAAACAAGCATTTTCTTGTTCCTGGTACTTTCTTTTCAGTTTTAAGAAGGCAGGAGAACTTCTCTTCCCAGTAAGATAGCAATGTGAAAGTCACCCAACTTTCCAAAATTTAACCAATGGTATCTCAGAGTTTGTAGTGTAAGTTCTTTGTGTGTTTGTTGTTTTCGTTTTGTTTTTCTAGAGGCAATCTGGTTACTTTTTTTTTCCATATTCAGAAGTACTGGAAGATTCTTATATTATTTCCAGTTTATGGTGTTCAGGGTTTGTCGCATGATTTTTCAGGAGAACTTTAGGATTATCTAAACTGTCTTTGTTAACCTTCATTTTGAGGGTAATAATTGTGCTTGCATTGAGATCGTGTATTCTTTTAACATTATTGCATTTTGCTTCTCTTCTGTCAGGTTTTCCTACAGTTCAATATTTGTATATTTCAAATTGATTATTTTCTCATTTTTAGAGAAATTCAGAACTGTGGGTTCAAGTTTTTCCAATTTACTAATCATTTCTGCTTTGAAAGCTACATATCTGAACTTTATTCCATTCTAATTTCTTCTTGTTAAGATTTCATTTTTCTTTTGAATCATTTTGGACTATCTTGCTATTGTTCTGTTTTTTCTTTGGAATTTTACAGAATACTAATATTTATGAGGCATTAGTTTATTTTTCTTAGTCTTATAATATTTGTTAAAAGATTTCTGTATGCTCTTTGAAGATTGAGCAAAGATGAGAAAAGACAGGAATAAGGTCAGTATTGGAGGGAAATAAAAGCACATATGGTGGAACTATGAATTGGCACAACCATTCTAGAAAGAAATTTGCAAAGAAAGCAACTAAACTGTACATATCTTTTGACCCAGAGATCCCACTGTTGAGCCTATTTTCTGAGATCACTGATAAAAAGAAAAGCCCCATATACACAAAAATATTCACAGCAGCACTCTATGTGGTAACAAAGAACTGAAAACAAAGTAAATGCCAATCTATCACAGGATGGCTAAACAAACTGTAGCACATGAATATAATAGAAAACTACTATGCTATAAGAAATGGTGAAAATGAAGAATACAAGGAAGCATGGAAAGATTATTATGAACTAATGTGAAGTAAAATAATGAGAACCAGGAGAACAATATACATGACTCAAAAATATCTATGAAAATAACAATACAATTAAAACTGAATGCTATGGAATGTTATTGACCAAACTTAGCCCCAAATAACAGATACAAAAAGATGCTACTCTCCTTTGTAGTGACACTGCACATAATTTTAGCTATCTTTAATGTACTATTTAGTTTTGTGCAATTTTTTTCTTCCTTCATAATTTTATTACAAGAGATGACTCTGGAAGGAAGTAGAAGAAGGAATAGATTGGGAAATATAAGTAATGTAAAAACAAAAGCTATCAATATAATTTATTTTTTAAAAGAGGAAAAAATGTATATCAGATGGTTATACAATTAAGTGGATTCAGTTTAATGTTTCATTAATAATTTAAAAATTCATTCATGGTTTTCTAATTTGATAGACATCCATTTGGCAGAAGTTCTCCAAGGGAGTATCCAAGGAATCTTTTCTTGTTCCAGTGCCATTACCACTTTTATCAGTGATTTGGATGAAGACGTAGATGACTTGCTTATCAAAATGACAGATGAAGATGAGAAGAAAGCCTTTGCAAAAGTGTGGAGATTGGGAATAGAATGCCAAATTGCAAAGAGCAGCAAGATGGACAGTTTGACTGGAATGGAGGGTATATGAAAGAGAGGAATATGCAACCAGCCTGGAAAGCTAGGAATGTGGCCAGAGCCAGATTGTGGAAGGCTTTGCGAATCTAGCAGAAAAGTTTGTATTTTATACAAGAACCAACTATGGTCTCCTACAGTTTCTTGAACAGAGGAGTGATATAGTCAGACCTGGGCTTTAGGAATATCCACCTGGACGCAGAAGTGAGGATGGATAGGAAAGGTAAGAAACTAAAGCTCTGGAGACTAATTAGAAAATTATTTCAGTAGTCCAGATGATAAACAATGTATGGATATGAGATATGCTGTGGAAAGAGAAGTGACAAACCTTGGTAACTAATTGAAAATGGAGGTGAAGGAAAGGCAATGAGGAAGAATGGTTTGCAGATGATTTCAAGGTTAATGAACCTAGATGAGTTAAAGGATGGTGGTACCCATAACAAAAATAGGGAAATGTGGAAGAAAGAAGGGGTTAGAGGAGAGGGAGAGATGAGTTCTGGTTTGGATAGAAAGAGTTTGAGATACCTACAGGATAATCAGCTGGAAATGTCCAATAGGCATTTGGTGAGGCTGCATTAATGCTCAGGATATAAGACTAGGGCTGCACATACAGATCTGGGTATCATCTGCAGGGACATGATAGTTGTACCCTTAGAAGCTGATAAGTCCCTCAAGTTTAAGAATGTTGAAAAAGAAGAAAAGAGGGCCCAAGAAAGTGCCCTGGGGGGTATCAGCCACTAGGGGATGGATGATGATTCAGCAACTACAGTAAAAAAACTTAAAGCAATTTTTCATTAAGCAGTACTACTTCCCTTTCCCCTTAAATCATATAGACAATAGCAAAGCTATTGATAAAACAGAAGTAATAAAAGGACAGATATCAAAATATTTCCTTTATATATTCAGTCCACACCAAGCACTCCCCAAATGTGGATGTTACCTCAAAGAAAATCCTTTTACATTAGCATTTATATATTCAGATCTTCAAAGAACCTGCAATGAATTTGGGGTCAGAGGACCTGGGTTTAAGGCCTACCTCTGGTATGGACTTACTATGTGACCTTGGGAAAGTCACTTAATTTTTTTAGACCTTAGTTTTCTCATTTGTCAAATGGGGGTATTGGGTGAACTGGTCTCTAAGTTTGGTCTTTCAAGTTTGAATCTATGATACCATGATATTATTTCATAAGCATGAAAAACTACCTCCATTGATTAACACTGTAACCCATCTATGACTTAGCTAGCAGATATATCCTAGTGAGCTGCATTAGATACACCAAGGTTAGATGACTTGTCCATGATCTGTCACACCGCTAGTACATATTAGAAGAGGGTCTTGAAAACAGAATTTTTTAAGTCAAGCATTGTAACCCTGCCTCTAAGCATTTATATTATTGTTTTCAATAATCAAAGATTATGTGGTTAGTATTACTGTGTAATATAATCTATCCTTAACACTATTAGACTGCTTATAATAGGTAGTTCAAGGAAATGATAAACAATAAAAAAAATTTTTTTGAGACTAGCTATTTCAATAGCCTAAACATTAAATTTAGTCCAAAATATTCAACCCAGTCATAAACAGTCCTAGTCTTATTAAGAGAGAGGCTTGTATTTTATAAAGGTTATCATTTGTATTACCATCCACTATGGTTACAATAGGCCTATAACAGAGAGAAAAATAAAATCACTATGTTTTCACAACTACTCACATAGCATTAATCATCATTCATCCTGGATAAATGAAGAGTCACTATGGAAAAAGTAAAACTAGCCCAATGATTATTTAAGGTTGCCAAAGCATGGCCAGAAAATTATTAGTGTTATGGCCAGAAACAAATCATTTAACCTCTCAGAGCCTCAATTTCCTCATCTGTTAAAATGATGATAAAATATCTACCTTCTCCTTGCCTGCTTTCTTAGGATCCCTGGGAGGAATCTGTTCTTTAAGCCTTAATGCAGCATAAAAATGGACCCCTAGAGTGAGAAGAATTGGGTCCAAATCCTAATTCTGAGTCTTACAGTCGTTATGACCATAGGCAAGACCCTGGGTTTCAGTTTTCTTATAAAATTTCAGTTTTCTTTACAAAATTGAAGGGTTTGGACAATAAGTCATTTGATGTCCCTCTCAGCTTTTGATCTATGATTTTGTGATCTTTTTATTTCATTTAAACTCTGTTCATTTTTTCCTAAAATTATTTTTTTCATCATCTTTAAATTAAATTATCAAACTATCCTTAAGCACATTTGTGGTTATATTTAAATTAAACAATACAGAATTCAATGTAACTATAAGCAATTAACTAACTAGTTTTCCAGAGTTGCCTTCCTTCACCAAGGACTTCTAGGCATATGAGAGGAGTCAGCATAGATTTTCTCCAAGAATGTGAATTTGGACTGGAATGAGTCCCAAAGACTTGTTCTAATCCAGAACTGCCTTGGAGGCTTAATCTGACCCCTAGAATGAGTCCAGATGATTGGAAGATTGCCAAGTAGAAAATTGGTTCTAATCTACTTGAAAATAGAGAAAATGGGTACTGAATTCACTTAGGATTTCCTGGTATCCTCAAATTAGAATCTCCCAGGCCCCCTAATCTAACTTCAGGTCCTATAAATAAAAAACAAATGACAGTAGTTTCTCATCCGACTCCTAAGGTTTCAGGGTTTCCCAAGGATCCAGGCTATGGCATCAATTGGCAGTCATCTGAAGGGCACAGTATCTAAATGCATTTAACCATAGCAAACACTAAAGAAAAAGTAGCCTGATGTTTGAAAATGCTTAGGAGTGCAAACACAAAGGAAATACAAGTTTATAACAGAGCTGTTACAGTTGATATGATTTCATTAAGGACTATGGTTAGTTATTCCATTCTCTATAATAATAACTGACTGTTATATAAAGAATTCTCTCAGCATTCATTCTGGTACCTTTCTGCACAGCAAAAGGGAGCTTTTGAAGCCTCCAAAATGACAAACTGTCAATTTTCTTGCAAATAAGTCTCCTCCTTAATTTTTGTTCCATTAAAGCATCTTCAGCATCTTTACGGTCAGTTTCAAGGCTCCTGATCAAGTGAATAGCCTCTGCTAACACAGTCTCTGTTTGATGCTTCAAGTCTGAGGATAATAATAGAAACATCAGATACTTGTAAAGGACTTCAAGGTTTCCAAAGCACTTTATATACAAAATCTCTTTTGATCTTCACAATGATGCTGTGAGGTAGGTAACACAGGTCTTATGACCTCCCCACCCACCATACAGGAAAAAAAAAATCAGATACCTACTTGCTAAAAAGTTACTCCTTTGATAATACACAATTTATCTCCCTACAGATTCCAAACTTTGATCCTAATACTCCCATCTGGTACTTATGGATTCTCTAATCCATCTTTTATATGATCACATTTGAAATATCTGAAAATAACTACTAATATTCCTTTCTAATTCCTTTTTTTAATCTTTTCACACTAGGCAAATGCCTCAGTTCTTTCAAATGTCTCTCTTTTTTTCCAGATCTTTTGCAATATTGGTCATATTCTTTGGACACATTTCAAATAATCAATCTCTCTTTTAGAATTCAATGCCTGGAAATAAACGCAATACACTAGAACAATCTTTATAGAAAGTACATTTAATTTTATGAAAGCTACATCTCACTCTTAGCTTATATTGAGTTTGTGCTCAAATAAAATCTCTAACTATCATATACTTTTTTTAAGGCAATTGGGGTTAAGTGACTTGCCCAGGGTCACACAGGTAGTAAGTGTCAAGTGTCTGGTCTGAGGCCAGCTTTGAACTCAGGTCCTCCTGATTTCAGGGCTGGTGTTCTATCCACTACACCACCTAGCTGCCTCTATCATATACTTTTAAGACATCTATCTACTCCATGCTTGTACTGCTATTTCTTTTAACTTAAATGCAGGGCTTTGCATTTACCCCTGATGAATTTCATTTTGTTTGGGCCAACATCCTAACTTGAAGATATTGTCTTGAATTTTTATTTTGCTGTTTATCAAATCCCACTTTGTTATCATTTGTGATCATGATTATGTATAGCCCAACAGTCTGGTTGGTGGGACTCAAAGTAAGTATAGGAGGGGTGATTATGGGGTGATAATTAGCCTAGAAATAGCTAATTAGTTATTTTTAGAATTGATCCCAAAAGGCAGGAAAAAGAACCATGTTTGACAAGCAAATTGGCAGAGCTGGCAGTAGTGAAAGGCCAGAGAGAAACTAGGATGTAGAGGACAGTCCAAGATCCCCTGTGTTCAGTGGCTAAAACTGTGTTCAGTTGATAAAATCATGAAGAATACAGCAGAAGGTAAAAGAAAACCGAGCATATGGAGCCTAAGAGTAACAAGTTAAAGGCTCTGATTATTGTGTCAAGTATGTCTGAGCAGCAAACTGGAAGTGTCCCCCCTCTTTCTCCCTTCACCTTATAATGGTATTCATTATGTAATTATTTTTAAAAAAAACTGAAGAGAGAAAGACTAAGAACATAGCTCTATGGCACTTATAACAATCCTTCCCCTTGATACTAATCTATTATATGGTACTTTTTTTGGATATGATTGGTCAAACAGCTTCCGTCTACATAAATGTACCATCATGAAGCCTATATTTCACTATTTTGTCCATGAAGATATGAGATACTTCATTAAATGCCAGAAGGAAATGAAGAAACACTTTAAATCATCTGTTCTACCATCTTAGTTAACTCTATCAAAAAGAGAAATGATATTAAGTTAGTATGACTTGTTGTCAGTGAACCCTTGCTAGTTTCTTATGATTACCAACTTAATTTTCTAATGATTCACTAATCATATGTTTGATAATCTGCTATAGAATTTTTCCAGGAATCAATGATAATGTTTGCTAATTATGAAGTTTAAGTCAAGTCTAAAAGTCTAATTTTTTAATAGATTCAAAAGTTTTGCTGGCTTTCTTATTCTGACAATATTATAAAAATTACTAATTTGGATGACTAAAATATACATTGCAGGACAAAAGCCTCTCTTGTCACTCACGTCACATGACCATATCTATTAAACTTCCAATACTAAAATGCCAAATAAATATTAAAAGCACTAAGGTTTGAGGACAGAACTGCACAATTTTGTTGGATGCTTGACTATTGTAGTTTTGTTATCTTTACATGATTTCCAAAAACTAAAGGAAATAGAAAGAACAGCACAAACCTTACGAAGCAGAAAATAATACCTTCCACAGAGAATTTAGTAAGTTCGTTGAACAGAAAATTTTAACAAAGGCAAGAAAAATGTTAATATCTATCTGTTTTGAAAGACAATTCATTTGCTCCCTTCAAGATAAAGACTTGGTGCTACCTTCTGTCTGCATGTGGCCTTCCTTGGTCCTCCTGCCTTACCCTCCAAAGTTACCAAGTATTTGTTTCACACATGTTTTATTCATGATTCTCCATGTGCATTTTGTCTCCCTATTAGAATGGAAGCTCCTTGAGGCCTGTGACTGCTTCACCCTTGTCTTGGATCCTCAGTGTCTGACACAATTCCTGATACAGAACAGGTGTCTCATAAACCCTTGATCAATTTATTGATCTAAAAATAAACCAGTTTTGTTGAACAGCACCACTAAATTTGTAGTCAAAACAAAAATCCCTCTTGGCAGTTATCTTTTTTAAAAAAAAAGGTTTGTATACTGTCCCTTTTAATAAATTTTAGTATTCACATGCCTCTGCTCAGAGACAGCTGGTGGCACAGTGGAGAGAATGCTGGGCCTGGAGTTAAGAAGACACAAATTCAAATCTGACCTCAGATACTACAGTGTGACCATAGTCATGTCACTCAATCCCTGTCTGCCTTACTTTCCTCAACTGTCAAATGGGGATAATAATAACACTTACTTCTCAGGGTCATTGTGAGAATCAAATGAGATAATACTTTTTTTTTTTTAAATGTGCTTAACATAGCGCCTGACACATAAAGAGATGCTATATAAATGCTTAGTCCCTTTCCATTCTTCCTTTTGCTCAATTTATACTTCAAACTCTCAGCATTGGATGGGAAAATTACATTTTAAGGGATAAACATAATTGTTATGAAAGTTGACACAACGTTAAATCAAGAGTGGGGGAACACGTCAGTAGCATTCACAGTAAACACTTGTAATCAGATTTACTTACCTCCACTGTCTTTTTTGATGAACTTAGCACGAAAATCTGAAGGCTTGGGGAATACATATCGTTCAATTTGTTCCATCTTAATTGTGCTTGCAAACCTGCATGATTTATATCAATTACTTAGTAGAAATGTCAGCTTGTTTTTGTATTTTTTTTCTTAATAAAAAAAAAGAACCCTTAATCAAATGAATTTTGAGACTCTTAATAAATGGACCTAGTTTGGTTGCTTGTTCATTTCCCTTGCCTACATTAATCTATACATATCCTGAATATGTACCTCAAATGAATTGCAAAGCTGGATATGGTCCTATGGAAACTAGTATTCTAGCTTCTTATATGTGATCACCTTTTCCAGGAGCTTCATTGAAAGGTAGATTTAAGCTGCATAAGGGAAGAATCTTTTGCTAATGGATAAAACAAAGACTGCAATTCACTGAAAAAAAAATGTATTTGGTAAGCTTTATCCTAAAAGGTAATTCATTGATAATTTAAAAGTGAAAGGCTTCTGGTTTGGGCACTGTAAGAGTTCTACTGCTTTGCATCTGAGTAACCTTGAGCAAGTCACATTATTTCTCCAGACCTCAGTTTCCCCATCTGTAAGTAAGGGTGTTGAACCTCCAAGGGTCCTTTTGGTTCTAAACTTTGATCCTATTATCTTACAATTCTCCCAGTCAGGGCTAGAAAGACACACGATGAGAGGTTTTTCTAGTGTAGAAAAGCCAAAAGCAGTCAATAAAATGTTTGAGGTCATATTATTTTAAGAAATTATTGCAACTATTGCACTGACTGCCTCACTATTATTATTTTTCTAAATTGTCTATATATCAATACCAGCATCTTAAATATAAACATAAATCTATTTCTCTTAATAAGGAGAAGTTTGGTTTTTAACAAGCAGATGAGATTAAAATGTAAGAATTTCAAAATCAATTACTAAGTTATATTTATTCATATTACTATTTAATATATTTTATAGTTTATCTCACCCTAGACAATGTTTCCCTGGGATCTAACACAGTGCCTAGGACACCTTGTTGTTGCTGTTCAGTCGTGTCTGACTCTACATGACCCTATGGACTTGGTAAAGATACTGGAGTGATTTGCCATTTCCTTCTCCAATGTGTCCCCCTTTTACAGAGAAGGAACTGAAGCAAATAGAGATTAAGTGTACTTGCCCAAGGTCACACAGCTAGTAAGTGTCTGAGGCCGGATTTGAACTCAGATGTTTCTAACTCCAGGCCCCATGCTCTATCCACTGCACCACCTAGCTGCCTGCCTAGGAAGCAGAAGGCACTAAATAAATGCTTGTTGATTGATTTTTATCTGCTCTGATTTTCTATAACCAGGAATGACAAAGTTTATTATCTAAATCATCATTCTCTACCTAAAAGTCCAGTAGCCATTCCAGGAAGACAAATATGAATTATGTGAATTAAAAATATTTCAACAGATTTATTGAATTATTTCCAAGGCTACACTAAAATAAGTTGAATATTTTCTTCATATTAATCTTTCTAGTTGACTTTTTAAATGCTTATTGAAATCTTTCCAATTGATAAAGCTTCCTTTAATTCTTGTCTAGTATTCTAATCATTTTGGAACAAGTGTCTAGCTTAGTATGCTTTTAAAAGAGCTAGCATTTCCCTGATGCAGGATATGTCAACACAACTCAAAAAATTTCCACATGCACCATATCAGCCTTATCCATGTGACTTCAACAGAACCAAAAATAAAAAACAGCAAGCACAGCTCTTACCTTTCCCGAAGGAGATGCTCAAACTGTAAAAATAAAATATCACAGTAAATAGAAATGTCTGTCAAATGAGAAAATAAATCATAACCAGTTGTCCTAAAACTCAGCAACAAACTCTTTTAAAAAGGAAAACTACCCACCTTTAGCTGGCAGAGTGACTTGTAAAACTATTATATTGATCGCAGCAGCGTCACAGAGAAAACCAGCTCAAGCTTACTTGAGAAGCCCTTTAAGAGTGATAAACTCACACTGCAAAATCAGTCAAGAAGATTTGTACTAAACAAGACCCTGTTCCCACCTGAACATTCACTCAGTTGTGAACTACCATACTTACCCCATTCAGGTGAATGGGTTTTAATCTATATGTTATAAATTATTCTACTTTAATAGGATTAGAAGATTATGGTTTGAAAGTCAGAAGGGACTTCCATCAACCCCTTCATTTTACAAATGAGAGAACTAAGACACAAGTTAAATGACTTGCTTAGGATCACACAGGTAGCTAAAGCAGGATTTGAACCCTGATCTTAACTACAAGTCCAGGCATAATGAATAAAATGAAAGATTTTGTTATTTTTTAAGTCATTATTTAAGTTAGTTTTAACTTTGTTAAAGTCTAAGTTAAAGTGAAGCTGCAAGCAGCCCAAGAGCCATAAGCAACCCCGCCCCAGGCCACAAGTTGTGCAGGCCTGATTTACAATGTAATTTACAGCTAGGTGGCGCAATGGATAGGGCTTGGAATCAGGAAGACTCCTCTTCCTGAGTTCAAATCCAGCCTCAGAAACTTACTAGCTATGTGACCCTGGGCAAGTCATTTAATCCTGTTTGTCTCAGTTTTCTCAACAGTAAAATAAGTTGAAGAAGGAAATGGCAAACCATTCCAGTTATCTTTGCCAAGAAAACCCCAAAATTTTGAGTTATTTTAATTTGATTTTGACTTTAAATGTTTTATGATATTTAATAACCTATAATTCTTCTTTTGGAAATTATATACATTGACTACTTATCCATTGGGAAATATCTCTTGGTTTATATATGTATTATAAGCTAAGAATTCTCCCTCTAGCCATAGTTGTGAAAGGCAGCTCCTTTCATTTTCTTCTATTTAAAAAAATTATTTGACTCTTTAAACTTAGGTTGTATATTTATTTAGAACCTTTTATAATATATGGTATAGGTCTATTTCAAATCTATTATGATATATGATCTAAATTGCTGGTCTAAAGTGTTTTTGCCAAATTGCTTTCCAGTTTTTCTAATAGTTTTTGCCAAATAGGGAATTATTCTCCAAAGAATTTATGATCTTGGATTTAATGAACATTCTATGACTTTATTCAATTATTTCTACTTCTAGTTCTTCCTTATCTAGTCTGTTCTACCAACCTACTTTTCTAGTTCTTAATCAGAGTCAAATGATTTTGATGATTATTGCTTTATCACATAATCTGAACTTCAGAAGTGCTATTCTACCTTCATTCCTACTTTTAATTAATATTTCTCTTGAAATTCTATACTTTTTGTCCAAATGAATTTTAATATTTTGTCTAGTTCTATAAAGTAGCCAAATGATCATTTTATTAACATGGTATTAAATATATAAATTAATCCATGCAACATTTTCATTTATGTGTTTATAAGTATATATACTTACATATAAGTATATATACATATACACACACACACATATATACACACACACATATATATATATATACACACACATATATACCTATATACATATATACCCAAGTATGTATAACTGCTCATAGTTGGGCTGCATCTATACATCTCTAGGAAGATAGATCAGTAAATTGATAAACTGCTCTTGTGTTCAGTCATTTCAATCATGTCCAACTCTTCATGAACCTATTTGGGGTTTTCTTGGCAAAGATACTACAATGGTTTGCCATTTCCTCTTCCAACTTGTTTTACAGATTAGGAAAGTGAGACACAGTTAAGTGACTTGCCCAGGGTCACACAGCTAGTGTCTGATGCCAGTTTTGAACTGAGGAAGACAAATCTTCCTGACTTTAGACCCAGCACTCTATCCACTGCACCACCTAGATGCCCAGATTGATAAATACAAATAAACAAGTCGTATATAATGAAAATGAAGATATTCTGTGAATTAAATTACAGAATGAATGCCATCCCAAACCAAGCAGCTTATAATACTATGCAAAATAATAACAAATTTCAGCCCAAACCTGAGCTATGAATATATATGTGTATACATATATACCCATATATGTGTATACATATACATATATACACATATACACATAAGTATACAAAAGGCATAGCACCTACAATATACCAGGTATTTGAGCATGTCTTGGTAAATTGATTCCTAGTTATTCCATGCATTTTGAAATTGTTTTGAATGGAATTTCATTTTCCATTATTTCTGCCTGCTTTTGTTATCAAAATGGTGCTGATTTTTGTCAATTTATTTTATATCCTGCTACTTTACTGAAACTAAGTTAATAGCTTCAGCATGTCAATTAGTCTCTGCTGATTCTCTGAATCCTACATATTCCTGACTCCAGGCCCAGGACTCCATCCACTTAAGCCACCCAGCTGCCCATTCCTAGGCTTCAAACAAACTAATTATTGTAGCTGGGTGTCATTAAAGAATTAAGGAGGATAAGCAGTGGAATTTGAAAAGGTAAACTAAAGAAGTAGGAGAATACTGCAGGCAAGGTAAACAAAGTAAATAATAAATGGTAAGTAGAAAAATCAGGGGAAGAAGCAAATTCATAAAGTGAATTGGTGGGGATATAAACTGATAAAAAGGACAAGAAGTTGAGAGCAACAGCAGAAGAGATGGGTGTGACTTCAGTTAAGTAGTTGAGGCAAAGGAAAGGCTTTGAGTGGGGTTAACTGTTCAATGTTGATAACTGCTTGAGGGTTAATGTGTAAATATTCACAAGTAATTGGAAGCAACAAGCTGAAAATCTCAATCATTATGGGAAATTTTGCAGTGACTTACAGTTAGGGTACAAAGTTTAAATATCTGCCACAGTGGAGTAACTATCTGTGTTCCAAGTACAGGATGATTCCTTCCTAGAAGAGAAGGTGAAGAAGTCAAATGATGTCTCTCTACATTCCATGCTGTAAAGGAGAATAAAAATGTTCATGAAGGAAACAGCAGTGCAGCTCCAATGGCGGGGAAAAAGAAGGATCTGAAGGGAAGGAGAGGCGACAATCCTTGTCAGAATAAAGAAGAATACAAGAGTGTAAAAGAAGAGGAGCTGAAAACAAAGGACAAATGTACAATTAGGGCTTAAAATGAAGTTTGTACTTCTGGGAGAGCTGGATGATCTGAAGGGGAAGAAGTTGCTTGTTCTCTTAAGAATGATATAGAAGAGCCACGGAGGTGATAAGGTGAGAGATAATAAAGCCCAGAAGAAAAGAGTAGTAGCAGTTGGTGATTTATTCAATCAATAAATATATATTAAGTGCCTATAATGCAGCGCACACTATGCTAACCCTCATTGTGATTCCCTGCTCTGGGGCACCTGCGCAGCTATTTACTGACCTAAGAACAATAGCAGAGAGTCCTATCATCTATTTGGGGTATGTATATAAGATGTAACAGCGAATGTTCCAAGACTTTCAATTTGGTAGGCAACCTAATACCTCTTCTCTTTCACACTTTCTTTCAGTCTCCCAAACACTGAGCTAGCTCTGGCAATGAGTGCATGAACTCATCATCTATGTGTACATCCCTGGAAAGTATACTGCCAAGGTAAATGAACTTATCCATAGCATTCAAAATCTCCATTTCCTGTAACCAGTGGTTCCACATATGGATGTTGTAGTGATGGCTACTGAAGAACCTCTGTTTTCTTGGTGTTAATTGTCAGGTCAAAATTTACACAAGCAGCAGAGACTCAATCTATATTCTGTTGCATCTCAGCCTCAGAGGCTTCACTGAGTGAACAAAAAGTCATGCACCAACTCTCCCTCCACTTTAGTGTTGTTGGCTGGTAGCTTGGTCATTTACATAAGTACAAATGACACTTACAGAAGGAATCTAAAAAAAAAAGTATTGCCACTGATTGGGAAGTCTTGGATATGAAACTGAAGACTATAAGAATACAGGTTACATTTTGCTCTCTTTTGCAAATGAAAGGAAATACATGCAGAAGAGAAGAATTAATTTGGGGATTGAACAGCTGGCCAAAGAGTAGTATCTAAGAATGGGATCTGGATTTCTAGATGATTGTTTACAATATAGGGATAATGGATTTTTGGTCAGAGAAAGGTATACCAAAGAAAAGTTGATGAGAAAGTATTTTCCAGGTATCTCATAAATAAAATCAAAATATTCTAAAACTAAAAAGCATGAAGGAGGGAGAAGAATACCTCTGTATATTCTTCAAGTTAGACACTATAAAGAAAGGAAAGAAGCAGTTGAGACACATGGAAATTCACAGGAAGCAAAATTCAAGAAAAGAGTCAAAAATAAAATTCATGGCTCCAAATGTCCATACACAAATTTTACAGCAAGTATCTCTGATAAACGTCTCATTTCTCAAATATAGAGAGAACTGAGTCAAATTTACAAAAATAAGAGCCATTCCCCAACTGATAAATATAGAAATGAATAGGCAAATTTCAGATGAAGTAATCAAAGCTATCTATAATCCTTTGAAAAACTGCTCTAAATCACTATTGACTAGAGAAATGCAAATTAAGACAACTCTGAAGTACTACCCCTCACCAACAAGTTGTCTAATATGATAGAAAAGGGAAATGACAAATATTGGAGGGGATGTGGGAAAACTAAGACACTAATGCAGTGTTGATGGAGTTGTGCACTGATTCAACCATTCTGTAGTGCAATTTGGAACTATGTCAAATGGGCTATAAAAGTATGCATACCCTTTGATCCACCAATATCACTACTAGGTCGGTATTTCAAAGAGCCAAAAAAAAAAAAAAGTAAAAGGACCTATATGTACAAAAATATTTACAGTAGCTCTGTTAGTGGAGGCAAAGAATTTTAAATTGAAGGATGCCCATCAACTGGGGAACAACTGACCAGGTTATAATATATGATTGTGACCGTTGTGCTATTATAAGAAATTATAAACAGTATGCTATCAGAAAAATCTGGAAAGACTTACATGAACTGATGCAAAGTAAAGTGAACAGAACCAGGGGAACAGTATACACAGTAAGAGCAGTATTATACAATGATCACCTATGAGTGACTTAGTTATTCTCAGCAATACAACGATCCAAGACAATTCTGAAGGACATATGATGAAAATTGCTATACATCTCCAGAGAATGAACTGGTAGAGACTGAATGAAGATTGAAGCATACTTTTTTTAAACTTTATTTTTTTTAATTTTTTGTCTTTTTTTTTTACAACATGACAAATATGGAAATGTATTTTACATGGCTGCACACGTATAACTTATATCAAACTGTTTGCCTTCACAATGAGAGAGGAAGGGAGAAAGGGAGGGAGAGAATGTGGAACTCAAAACTTAAAAGAAGAAGACTCTTAAAAATTGGTTTTACATGTAACTGGGGAAAAATAAAATATTAAATGTTTTTTTAAAAAAATACATGTAGAGAAGTTGAAAGAAAGAATAACTAAGAGAGGATGAATTTAAAAGTAGGATCATTCCTATAAGAATGGTGTCAAGAACACTAAAGCTCATAATTTTGTGCATGGCAAAGAAAACTAAAGACAATAAACGGACTTATTTTAGGTTTCCTGGAGAAAGAAGAAAAAGTAAAATGCTTAGGATCTATTCATAATGAATAAAACAGTAATATCATAAAATGGAGAGGAAGTAGAGTTGGTCAACTCTTATTTTGCTTCTACTTTCTCTACCAAGAAGAATAAAATATGTCCTAGAGATGTTAGACTGACAGGGCTATTGGCTATTATGGCTAACAGAGAATTATATCCAAGGAAAGTTAGGATATAGTAATAGAGCATCTACTTATCCTTGATGAATTCAAGACACCTAGTTCAGATGGACTACATCTACAAGTATTGAATGCACTGACATATGTGATGGTTAAGCCACTGTTGATGATATATGAAAAATTATCAAAAATGGGAGAAATACCACAAGACTGAATCAGAGCATGTATTATCCTATTTTTAAAAAAAAGAAAAGAAAAGAAAAAAAGGAGTGAGGGAGGAGACACAGAAATTATAAAGTACAGGCCAGTGATTGATTCCTGGGAAAAACTCTAAGACAGATCATTGAAGATATGGTTATTTAACATCTAGATGTAGAACCAGTTATTACAAAGACCCAGCATAGCTTCATTAAGAACAGGTCATGCCAGACTAATGTCATTTCCATTCTTGACAGAGTGAATAAACTGTTACATCCAGGGGCTGCCACTAACATAGTTTCCCTAAATGTTAGTGAAGCATCTGATAAAGTATATCATGTTGTTGAAAAGAGAGATTTGGATTAGAACATGATAAAATGGCATGGATTTGGTATAAGTTGAATGGTCAGACTGAAAGAGTAGTTGTTAATGGTTCAGTGTCACTTTGGCAGGATGTGTCTAGCAGAGTGCTCCACAGATTTGTGGCTGGCCCTTTCATGTTGGATAAAGGCATAGATGCCATGGTCATTACATTTACATATGATACAAAGCTGGGTGGAATGACAAACATGCTGGACGACAATTTGGATCTAAAAATAATTCTTTATATCCCTGGCAGACTGGAGAATTGGAATAAATTTAAAATTATAAAATTCAGTAGGAGAAATGTAAATTCTTACACATGGGTTCAAAAAGCCAACTTCACAAGTAGATAATGGGAAAGATATGGTTAGACAGAAGTTAGTCTGAAAAAAGAACTAGGAGTTTTAGTAGACTGCAAGCTCACATTATGAGTTAAGAGTGTAATGGCTGTGGTCATATACTCGAACTGTATTGAGACACAGAAGATAAAAGCCAAGGCAAGTAACTTAGGATGTACAAAAAAGTATGGAAAAATTCCCATCCAAACTGGTCAGGAATGCTAAAACTCAGAATAAACTAGGCTGATGAGTAAGGCTACAGACAACAAAAAAGGGTCAAAGTAGTTGTAATGAGAAGAATCTAGGGGTCTTATTTAGTTGACTGTATGCTCAATATTGGTCAGCAGTTTGACAAGGCAGCCAGAAATAAAAAGCTACTGAAATTATGAACTCTATGGAGGGGCACAGCTTTCAGGAATAGGGAGGTGATAATCCCTCTGTACTCTGCCCTCATCAAACCCTATCTGGAGTAATGTGATCAGTTTTGGACACCACAATTACAGAAGTACTTTGTTAAGCTGGAAAGTTGCAGGTGTGGGCAATCAGGATGGTGAATAGCATTGAGTTCATGGCATATCAGGATTAGTCAAAAGAGCTGGAGGTATTTATCCTGAGAAGAGAAGACTTGAAGGACAGGAGAGCTACCTTCAAGTATGTGAAGAGTTGTAACGTGGAGAAGGGATTGGACTTGGTCTGTTTGACCCCAGATGGCAGAAACAGGAAAAATGAATAGAATTTGAAGTGAGACAAATTTAGGCTTGAGCCCAGGAAAAGCTTCCTGACAATTAGAATTATCAAAAAGCTCAATGGGCTGCCTCAAGAGGTGGTGGGTTCTCCATCGTTGGAGGTCTTCAAGAAGCTGGATGACCACTTGTCCAAAATACTGTAGCAGGGATTCCTTTCAGTCAGTCAATAAACATTTATTAAGTGCCTATAATATGCTAGGTACTATGCTAAACCCTGGAGATTAAAAAAAAAAAAGTAAAGACTCCCTCATCTCATAGAGATTAGTCTAATGCAGGAGACAACATGAAAACAACTGCGCATAAACAAACCATATACAGGATAAATTGGAGATCATCCATGGAGGAAAGGCATTAGTCCTAAGCGGGGAGGGTTACGAAGAGCTTCTCATAGAAGCTAGGATTTTAGCTAGGACTGGAAGGAAGCCAGGGAATTCAGGAGGTAGAGATGAGAAAGGAGAGTGTTCTACTCATGGGTAACAGTCAGCGAAAATGCCCAGAGTCAGGAAATGGAATGTTGTCTGCAAGGATCAGCAAGGTCAGTATGTCACTGGTTGGCAGAATACATGGAGAGAAGCAAGGTGTAAGAAGACTGGAAGGGAAAGTGGGAGCCAGGTTGTTAAGGATTTTGAATACTAAACAGAGGATTTAGTCCTGAAAATGGTATGGAGCTACTGGAGTTTACTGAACAGAGGGATGACATGGTCAAATCTGCATTTAAGAAAGATTAATTTGGCAGCTGAAGGGAAGATGAAATGTAGTGAGGAAAGACTTGAGGCAAGGAAATCAACCAGTAGGATACTGCAATCATAAAAGTGTGAGGTGTTGACTGCCTGAACTACAGTGATGACAGTGTTACAGGAAAGAACGAAACATTCAAGAGATGTTGCAAAGATGTAACTGAGAGGCCTTGGCAATGGACTGGAAGGGGTGGGGGTGGGGGGCAGACGGAAAGAGATTGAGGAGTACAGGATAACACCTAGGCTGGAAACCAGGGTACTGGGAGGATGGTGGTGATGCCCTCAACAGTGACAGAGAAGCAAGTCAGTCATCTAGTTCAAGATAGCAACTGGGATTCTTCCAACTATTAAGTTCTGTGATTCTATGAAGATTTGGGGATCAAAAGACGTCTTGTTCAGTAGGATTCTTCAATATTCCTTGCTTGCCCTTGAAGTCCAAAGGCTATGGTAAAGAGAAAGAAGCATATTACCCTCATTTTCCTTTGTCTCCTCTACCTTTCTATGCATTGGTCCATCAAGGGAAAAAATGGTCAATCAATGAAGAATCTGAAATTTTTCTATAACTCCAATATTACATTTTGAAAACAATATAAAGTTATAACTTTCACAGTTTTACTCAATAAATAATAATCAATGGCAGACTGTAGCAATTTATAGATATGTAATCAAAAGTACAATATCATTTCTCAGCATACCCATCAAGTATTTCCTTACAACTAAATAACTCATCACAAAGGGCATAGTGTCCTTTAATACATCAATTTACTCATCTAATCATCTAATCAGTTTAATGCTCCCCCCCCCAAAAAAAGAATGTAAATATTATTTAATTTACTAATGGAGTTGGTTTATGGAAATTATCACTTAGTATGATTGCTTCTAGATAAAGAACAAGTCTAGGATTGCATGAATTTAGGTGGATAAGGGCGCTGTTTTGATAAGGTAATTTCACTATTGTGGAATAAAAATATCCTCAAAAGCAACTGGAAAACAGTCTAACAGTACTGTACAAGGTACCTGAAAATCTAAGATTGAATCCTGACTCTGACCCTTACCACTGTGTGCTCCTGGCCAAGTCATTAAGTCCCCAGAGCCTGAATTTACTCATCTGTAACATAAAATAATAAGGGTACCACCTACTTCACAAGGCTGTTGTGAGGACCAAAAGAGCTAATGATATACGTGCAACATTTTGGAAACTAAGTTTTACAGAAATTTCAGCTATTATTATCACATGAACAAAATTAGTCAATGTTCATAGATTCATAAAAGGGTGTATGTTAGTTTCAGAAAATTATTTTCCTGGAATCCTTTAAATGTAGAGTTGTGTAGAAATTTAAAAAAAAAGCCTACAACTATTTTAGCATTTGCAATGATGTTGTACCTGGTGAAAACATTCTTCTATCTTTACTTCCAGATCTTCAATGTGACCAATTGTTTTGTTGACACATGGCGATGGAGTATTTACCACAGCACAACTCACTCGTCGAGTAGGGTAGGCCAAGAGAACTTCATCGTGCATTACTGGAAATAGAGTGAAAATTGGGAAAATCAAATTGATCCTACTTTGTTATTGAGTTCATTCTGTATCACTGTCAACATTTTTGTAACTGCCTATGTCACATTTCATTTATCTCAAAGTTAAGTTTGGAAATTCAGCTTTCCTGTAAATCACTCATTGTCTCTGAGATAAGTTAGGAGTTCAATTCTCCTGCTAATCACTCTTCTAGTCTTGTCTCAATGAAATCTGTTATCCTTAAAGGATACAGTTGGATGCCAGGGAATCTGCTCTATCATCCGAGGTAGTCTGGTCCAGTATCGCTAAACTCTCCTTGCTGGTGGACTCAAACAATGAACATTTCTTAGTGAGAGGGGGGAAGGAAGGATTGTTGTTAGCCCCTCGTTTCCAATTTCCAGTTAATCATATTGTTCCTTATGCCTATGATCTACAAGCTTTTTAATTAATCATACTGTTTTCCCCATCTATGACAAGATGCTGCCTTCTTTTGTCAATAACAGACAGCTATTCCCTCTCATTCTGGGTCTTAGCTTTTCTAAGGGGGCCAAGACCCTGTTTATTGGCAAATTTGTACTCTGTCAATAAATTGATCATGTTTGGAACTTTGTGCCTTAGTTTACCTTGAAAAAAGTTATATAACAATGACAATATAATTTCTGTTTTGCTGAAAATTAGGAAACATGAGAGGCATTTCACTCACTAATAATGGAGCTTCCAAGTACCTTTTTACAAACAGTGAAATATATAAAAGATAACTTTCGGGAATTAAAAATTAAGAAGCTGTTAGCAATTCATAAAAAAAAAACAATACTAAAGAAAAATCAATAATCCAGAAAAGAATCACCACTGGAGATGCCATACACCAGTGAGATAAGCAATAATAAATCTAAATATGCAGAATGAAATGCTAAACAAAGGGTTTAAGATAAACCATAAATAAATGGTTTCATAGCATCATAGAAGTATAGAATTATGAAACATAGATATTTAGTATAAGCCTTTCTTCCAGAGAAATTCTCCCTGTGCTATTTGAACACATTTTTCCATCCATTTTCAATACTCCTGGGGAGATTCCACATCTTCCTTTGCTAACAATGTATCAACCATTCATGCATGCAAGATGTTCTTTATTTCTAGCCTAAATTACTCACGCCACAAAATAGAATAGCTGGTCACCTTCTTTATAATAACCTAGTTTTTCACCTTCTCTTTCTGAAGATTGGAGTCTCAAGTGAAATATGATTGATAGCCTTACTGTAGCATTCAGGCTGTATGCATCATCCAATCAACTTAGTCTGATGTGCCTGAATGATTCTAATCCTGAAATGACCAAAATCAGCTGAAGGTTGCAGAAGCATTGCGAAGTTGTCCATGTAACTCCACCAAAGTGCTTACTTGCAGGACTATGGGCTCTAGGGAATGCCACTGGCCAGTTATAGTTATAATCACTGTTCTCCTTAAATGAAGATGCAGAATAGATTCCCTGCCTCTAGGAAAACAAAGCAGTATACTTATTTCATTTGACCTTCAGGGAGTACCAGGAAATTATGACTATTCCCTTTTAGACTATATATGTTTTTAATAGCAAGATGCTATGATGAGGAGGACTACCTTTAAGCCATGTTATATCTTATAGAAGATATTATGTGGCCGTGACCCCATATGGGGGTTTAAGAAGTGCAAAACGGCTTGTGAGTGGAAAAAGTTTAAAAAGCCCTGCTATAGACTCACCCTTCCAATTAGACCAATAAACCAAATAATACTGTTTTAAATGCTTCTGTTTTTACCAAAGCTAGAAGTAATCTCCAAAGAGACACAATCTGAGTATTTATAAACAAAAGCAATGTTTTGCTAAATGACATAAACTGAATCTATTAGAATTTCCAATTGTTGTAAAATGGTATAAAAATAAACAAAAAACAATTATTAGAAATGCTTTGACATACTATGCAAATATAACTTATTTCAAACATTCAATGTTTCTTCCTAAAGCATTCCTGAAACTTGAAACACATCTGTTTATTTTAGCTATTTTTTATCACATCTATCTATTAAAAGATTGTGAATTTAAAACCTGTATTTTTCCCCTAAGTTCATATAAAGGAATTTATTTCACCTTATTGGTATGCAAAAAAACAGGGAACAAGTCAGTAAACAGTTCTCCCATACAAATATCTTGAAATGGCCATTTTGCTCTTCCCTCCAAAAATAAGGTTTTGATACAAATTTAACAACCTAATGTTGCCCTTATACTTAAGGCATTTGATCTGTTTCATTAAATGTGGGGGAAGCAAGGATAATAATGACTTATTACATGTATATTTATGTGTGTGATACACACACATATGACACTTTCCAAGCATTTATGAATGCTAACTGATCTCTATTGTACTTCTTTGATATCATGATTAACATTTTACACATGAAAAAGCAGGGAAAACAAATCTGGGAAAATTTAAAGTTTCATTAAAATTCTGTAATAAACTTAGGATTAATTTTGAACATTCAATAAAACTAATATTCAAGATTCTTAACATACGGACTTGTGGTTATTTCACAGAATTTGGATGCTTTTGAATATTTGGTAAGCAAAACTTCTTTTTTAAAGGATCTGGATAAGGAAACAAAAGCCCTGGGTTCTAGGACTGAGTATGACACTGAGTAGAACCGCTTGATTATCTGAGATAAATGAGTTCATCTCTCTAGGCCTCAGTTTTGTCATCTACAAAATAAAGGGGGTTGAATCACAACTTAAGATGGCATTCAACTACAAAATTCTCTACATGAAGTAATATGAGAATTAACACAATGAAATGATGGAAGACTTACTTTCTGGAACCTTTGCTAATTCTGCCAACTCCTTATCTAAATCAAACTTGGAGTCACAGTGAGCACTTAACAACTTCAATAGACCCAATGTCGTCTTCTTACCTCTGTCTGTGAACAAAAGATCAGTTAGTTCCTACATCAAGCTCGGGCTAAACTGGCTTAGCTAAAATCTTTTGTGTCTCCAACAGGGCCTCTCCCAAAATTCCCCCTGCAGTCTGTCCACAGAAAACCAATTTTGTCCTCTCTGTATTCAGCTAAGGCAAACATTTGCTAAAGGTCGATAACATAAATATCAAATTTTATATTCTGGCCTAGTCTATGGGTATGTCAATGCTTACATAGTGTTGCATGTGTGACTGCCTGTGTTTGCTCATGTTCTCTCTTACCAGACCTTACAAATGTTAATGACTCCCCTGCCACTGGTGAACTGGGTGGTATTTTCTTTCTTTTTTTTTGGGAGGGGGTATATCCTGTTTTCACCTGTTTTATCTGTTTTCAGCATCTCATCCCTTTTCTCCAGCTTTTAATATTTCTAAGTTTCTTAGTGTAGGGAGGCAGATATGCTGTATAACATTAGGCAAGTCATTCAACCTCTGCCTGCCTCAGCTTTCTCAACTATAAAATAGAGATAATAACAGCACCTACCTCCCAGGGTTGTTGTGAGGATCAAACAAAATAATAATTGTCAAATGCTTAGCACATTGTCTGGAATATAGTAGGTACTATATATTCTAGCTATTATGATAAATGTAATTATTAGTGTAATTCTCATCATCATCATTTGCAAAAACAGGGCACAAAGGCAAAGCTGTTGCTATTGTTGCTACTGATGGCAAATAAATCTAATGAAGACAAAAATACAGACCAGGGTGATGGAAAGCAATCTTCATTGAGATTTTTTTCTTGCTCTGTTCCCCTTGCATTCCAATCAGGGATGCTCTTCAGAGAAAATTAGGTTTTAATCAATCAATCGATAAAGATTAAGTGCCTACTATGTGCCAGCCACTGTGTAAAGCTCTGGGGATACAAAAAGAGGCAAAAAAAGTCTCTGCCCTCAAGGAGCTTACAATCTAATGGAAGAGATAACATGAAAACAAATATATACAAGATAAGTAGGAAATAATTAGAAGGGGGAAGCCACTAAAATTAAGAGGGTTTGGGAAAGCTTTCCTATGAAAGATGAGATTTTTATTAGGACTTCAAGGAAGCCAGGGAAGTCAATGGTGCAGATCAGGAGAGAGATCATTCCAGACATGGGGCAAAGCCAGAGAAAATGCCCAGAGCTGAGAGATGCAGTGTCTTGTTCCTGAAACTGCCAGGAGGTCAGTGTCACTGGATCAAAATGTAAATGGCAGGGAGTAAGATATAAGAAGATTGGAAAGGGAGATGCAGGTGATGTGATATGAAGGGCTTTAAAAAGCAAATGGGGGGGCAGCTAGGTGGTGCAGTGGATAGAGCACAGGCCCTGAAGTCAGGAGGACCTGAGTTCAAATCCGGTCTCAGACCAAACGCTTAACACTTACTAGCTGTGTGGCCCTGGGCAAGTCACTTAACCCCAATCACCTAAAATTTTAAAAAAGCAAACATTTGATCCTGGAGTTATAGGGAGCCATTGGAGTTTATTGAGTGTATGTGTTTGAGGTGGGGTATGGGGGTGTGTGACATGGTCAGACCTCCAACATACATATTGACTCTTCCTCAAACACCTTAACTATCCAGTTTCTCAACCTACTTACTTCC
This sequence comes from Vombatus ursinus, assembly GCF_900497805.2. Taxonomy (NCBI): domain Eukaryota; kingdom Metazoa; phylum Chordata; class Mammalia; order Diprotodontia; family Vombatidae; genus Vombatus; species Vombatus ursinus. The sequence continues at coordinate 64,507,579 of NW_020954590.1, forward strand.
CATGACCTAAACCTTCACCCTACCTCAGCCATACACAAAGATAGTCATATCTTTGATCTTGCCATCATCCACAAAGTCATCAACTCCTTGTTCAAGAATTATAAAATTCCCTTATCTGACCATAATATCATGGCTTTCCATCTCTCCTTCTATATTCCTATAACAAATTCTACTCACCACCCACACTGTAATCTCTAATCACTCTACCCCTCAATTCTTTCCCTGGTCATCATCATTACACTACCCACTCTCTCCTCTTTTCCCTACCTTGGCCCCTTGGTAAACCAATTCAACTCTTTATTTTCCTCCTTTTTCTTAAGTTTCTGGCCCCCTTATCATATTGTGTCCTGGAAAATATCAGATTGTGTCCTGGAAAACTTCAGTCTTGTATCATTCACACCATCCACCACCTTCACTCTTTCACATGGTCTGCTGAAAAGAGGTAGAGAAAATCATGGAACCTGTTTGAGTCCCCTACAAATTTATGTTACACAATCTCAACTGGGCTTTCACAGCTCCCAGGCAATCCTGCTCCATTTCCCTTGTCATCTCACTATCCCATTCTCCACTGCGGCTCTTCCACACCTTTTCATCCCTCCTCAAACTTGCCATGGCTTCCTTTACCCACCCTCTCAGCTAAGAACCTTAGCTCATATTTTACAGAAAAAAAATTGAGGTCATTCAATGTGAACCCCCTCTTCTCCCCTTTCCTTCATCTTGTATCACTCATAGGCCTTCTGCCACTATCCCCTCCTTTATCCTTGTCTCATATGAAGAGGCAACCTTTCTTCTTATCAAGGCAAACACTTCTACTTGTACAAGTGATCTAGAGATTTCCCCTTCAGTCATCCCACTCTTTCACTTATCTTCAATCTCTTCTTGGCTTCTGGCTTCTTCCCTACTTCCTACAAGCATCCATATGGCTTCCCCAACCTCAAAATCCCCTCACTTGATCTTTCTATCCCCACTAACTTCATCCTATATCTCTTCTACTCTGTGACTAAACTCCTTATGAAGGTCATCTGTAATAGGTATCTCTACTTCCTCTCGTCTTATTCTCTTCTTAACCCCCTACAATCTGACTTCTGACCTCATCATTTGAGAAAAACTGCTCAATCCAATGTCACAAATGATCTCTGAATTACCAAATCCAATAGCTCTTTCTCAATCTTCATTCTTCTTGACCCCTCTGAAGGCTTTGACACTGCTGATCACCCTCTTCTTATTGACACTTTTGTCTCTCTAGGTTTCCTTTGTAATTCTACATATTTTATTTAATGAATTAAAAACATTATTCTGAGAAGGGGTCCACAGGCTTCAACAAACTGCCAAAGGATCCCATGATGCAAAAAAGGCTAAGAACCCCAGCACCGGGTGTTTTGATATTACATGCCATGCAGATTATCCATCTTGAAACCCTCAGTCTTGCTAAATCTTTTTGAGGATATAAGGTGGTACAGTGGATTGGATACCTGAGTTGGAGTCAAGATGAATTGAGTTTAAATTCTACTTTGGACATTACTAGCTGTGTGGCTCTAGGCAAGTCATTTAACATCTCAGAATCAGTATCCTCATCAATAAAATGGGGATGATAATAGCATCTACCTCCCAAGGTTACTATGAGGAACAAATGAAAGAAAGGAGAAGGCAAGGGAATAAGCATTTGTATATAGCATCTAGTATGTACCAGGTACTGTGTTAAATGCTTTTTTAAATTAATATCATGTCATTTGATCCTCACAACAACCCTGAAAGGTAGGTGCCATTATTATCCACATTTTACAGTTGAAATTCCGAGGCAAACAGAGGTTAAGTGATTTGTGTAGGATCACACAGCTAGGAAGTATCTGAGGCCAAATTCGGTTATTTTTTACTCCAGGCCCAGCACTCTATCCACTGTACCACCAGCTACCCTCTAAATGAGCTAATATTTGTAAAGCACTTTACAAATCTTAGAGCATTATACAAATTCTAGTTATTATTATTGACTCTTTGAGCCCAGCTCATCACAAAGGATTTGCAGTAGTTTTTTTTTCCACATCTACCATTTTCCACATCTCTCTATTACCTTTTCAATGTTTCAGAATTTTAACTCCTCATATATTGTGTTATTCTGTGCTTAGCAGTCATAAAGCATACAATTACCGCCCGCCGCCTGTCCTCTCACCCAAGGCTATTGTAAGGCTCAAATAAGATAATATTTGTAAAGCATTTTACAATCTATAAAGTGCTATATAAACGCTGACTTTATCATTATTGTGATTATGATTAGAATTATTAGCCCAGAGAATACTGATGCTGAAAAAATGAGATGTTGTTTTCAGAAAGAAAGAAACTAGGGAGCATTTGAAAATACTGCACAATACCCCAAATGTAATGCAGGCTGTCCTCTTCTTCCAGTCTGCTTCCAGGCACAGGCTATTGTATTTCTGCAACATCAGCTCAAGGTCAAGAATTTCCTGGCTAAGATATTTTCTAGGCTCTTTTGGTCTCTTCATAGTGGCAACTGTTTTGCATCTCTTAAATTTCCATAAGAGCTAGAAAATACTCTGTTTTCATCTGTGTTCTTGCACTGTCACAGAGGATTACTGAGAGATTAGTTTTTTGAAACCTTAAAATGATGTAGAGGAACATGCCATACACAAAGTAGGTGCTCAATAAATATTTGTCAATTAATCACCTGGTATCAAAAGTGCTACAATAATGCTGTCCCTAAGACTTTTTAAGCAGTTAAATTTCCTTCAGTATCCCAATTAGCTGTCTGATATACTGAATAAAAAGGGGGAAATTTCCTCTGAATTTTCCTGACCGGAGAGACATTATTCTCCCCTCCACCTTATCTCGTGATTTTGAAGACCATCTCTATGAAAAATGACTCTCAAATCTGTGGCATTTAAAAAGTTGGAGAGACAGAATTTCTGGGTAATTAGTCATTTTATTAATAATGCCTACATTTTAATAAAAAGAGGTCAATGGCACTCTCAAATGCCAAAGAGCCTCATGGTGGTTGGCTCCCAGTTTATATGCCCTTGGTAGAGAGGTGTTCCTGAAGACAGCAATCAACTCTGACTGGTTAACAATTAATGAGAGGTGGACTTTGCAAAGAGAAAAGAGTTCACTCCAGGGCTGGGCTGAGAGTGACATTATGTCACTTGGATAGAGAGACTATCCCTATACCCAGACCCTCTCCACTCCCCACCCCCTTGGGCAATCTAAATAAAGAATCTATATCCCTCACCCAAGTCCTATCAGAAAACAATGGACCGTGAATTTCACCCCAGATTAGAAATTTGATCTAGCTGGATGGAGTAGCAATACCCAGAATGAGGAGAATGTTATTCCTATCTTCCACCAGCTATGTCCTTGAGGGATTGGACAAGGAAATAGGCTAGGGTGAAAAAAGCTTGGGACTCCTAAATTTTAATAACTGGCTATTAATATGAGAGAGAAATAACCATTTCTCTCAAATTGGTGTCTGTAATTCTAACTTCTTCCTTGAGCTCCAGAGGTAGTTTTAATTGCCTATTGGATATACATAAAAGTGGCCTATAAAAACTTCAAACTCATTACATCCAAAACTTAAGGCATGATTCTCCCCTCTTCCCTCCCCCCCAAAAAACCTTCTCCTCCTATTTAACTTTCCTGCTTCTATTAATAATACCAGGAGAACTTGTACACAGTAACAGCAACATTGTGTGATGACCAACTTTGATAGACTTAGCTTTTCTCAGCAATGTAATGATTTAAGACAATCCCAAAAAAACTCGTGGTAGAAAATACTATCCACGTCTAGAGAAAGAACTATGGAGTCTGAATGCAAATTGAAGCATATTATTTTCTCTCTTTCTTTTTTCTTTATTGTGGTTTTTCCATTTTGTTCTGATTCTTCTTTCACAACATGATTGATATGGAAATATGTTTAATATGATTATACATGTATAGCCTATATCAGATTGTATGCTGTCTTGGGGAGGGGGAGAGAGGGGAGAGAGGGGGGAATTTAGAACTCAAAATCTTATAAAAATGAATTTTGAAAACTAAAAATGAATAAATTTAATTAAAAAAAAGATTTATACCTTAAAAAAAAAAGACATATAAGCCTAAAGCATAAGTAGCCAAGGGTTCTCAAGTATGGTGGCTTTCCTACTGCTATGTAAGTCAACACACCCTACTGAATGGGCTGACAATCATGGCAAACTTTTACTGAATATGCTTTCTATGTGTTGTTGAACAAATTTCTTTTTGGTAAAGTTTATAATGTCTACAAGCATCTGATTCCATTCCAATCCTACGTCTGAACTACCAGACAGGCCTAAGTCAGACATTGCTCAGAACACAGTGACATACTATGCTTACAAATAAATTTTTGTACAGTCATTTAAGCACTCTGTATTGGCTACAGTAAAATTCTTACACATATTGCATATAACTTAAATGTTATTTTTCCATAATAATCTAACCATACTTGTAGAAAACGTTTGTATTTCCAGAAATTCCTCCTCAGCTTCCTCATTTTCCTTAAATATGGTTACGGCTTGTGATAGTACCTGGCCTTTAAAAACATAAAACAAATACAATGTTTCAGAGAATATTAAACATAAAAATAATATATATTTTAAAACAATCAAATAATTCGTGAAGTTAAAGTTTCAATACTACATTCTTGGGATGTAATTAAAAGCTCAAGAATTAATCAGAATCCAAAATTTTCTTAGACAATATTATTCCAGATTCCCCTCACATAGAAGCTAAAAATGGGCAAATCACTGAACCAGTTCAAAACTGGTAATCTTCTCTTTATGACTCTTGAGCGTGATATAGTGAAAATGAAGATCAAAAGAGATAATATATAAAGTGCTTTGCAAATCTTAGATCACTGTAAAAATGTTATTACTATTATTGTCTTATTTTTATTATTAGAAAGAAGAATGGATTTGGTGTTCTATTACTTGGGTCCAAATTTTGTCTGTATGTGGTACTCTGGGAAGGCCAACAGATTTGGAGTCAAGAGACATAGGTTCAAATCCCAGCTCTGCCACTTATCATTGCCTCTGTGACTTCAGACAACTCTCTAGACCTCAGGCTCTTCTTCCATAAAATGCAGCAGTTGAATTGGTAAGCTCTAAAGTCTCCCCCAGTTCTGGAGCTATGATCTTAGGATCCTAAGAGCAATGTTCAAGTTTAAAACTAAACTGACACAGTACTGGCAGCTAAAAGATGTGGTAAATGGAGTGCCAGGCTTGGAATCAGGAACATGTGAATATGAATGCAAAGTAAAGACCTCAGTTCTTTACTAACTAGGTGTATGACCCTGGGCAAGTTATTCAACGCCTCTCATTATTGGTTTCTTCATCTGTAAAAGGGGGATAAGAATAGCACTACATCACAGGGTTACATCAAATAAGACAACCTATGTAAAGCTCTTTGAAAACTTCAAAGCCCTATATAAAATTAACTATTATCACTACATTTGGACAATATTTCAACTTCATATTATACATTATGATTAGTTAGGTGGATAACTGTTGTGTAGAAGATCCCGAGGTACTCTTTATTCCTTTCATAGAACATCTAAAACATGGTTCACATTCAATAGAAGCAACCAGAAAGTGGATTGGCCACAGAATAAGGAAGGAAAGAAGCATTTATTAAGTATCTACTATGTGCCAAGCACTGTGCTAAGTGCTTTACCAATATTGTCTCATTTGTTCCTCACAACAACCAAGGGAGGTGAGTGCTATTATTATCCTCATTTTATGGTTGAGGAAACTGAAGAAGATAGAGGTTAAGTAACTGGCCCAGGTTGATACAGCTAATAAGTGTCTTATGCCAGGTTTGAATATACATCTTGGTCCAGCACACTGTACCATCTAGCTGCTAGGTTTTTCTATTTGTGAATTACTACCTAACTCCAAATATCAAACTTGACACTTAAACAGTCACTTTGATTGTATTTAAAATAACATTTAATAATCAACAAAAGTAATTGTTAAATACATTTTGCAATGGATTTACCAAATTAGGAGTGTAACTGTGCCTTTATTATGAAAAAATATCCTAACTAGATTTTACATTAATAGTCACTTTAATCTAAGTACTTTCCAAATCAACTCTTTAAAATTGGAATGTTTCCTAATCTGCTAAAGATGTAGATCTTTTACCATTCCCTAAAGACACATTATCTCCACTCCCATACTTCATATCCATTTAAGAACCAAAAGGTGTATGATAATAAGTTTCTTCAGTGATGCCATTCAACCCACACAGATCATTGTGAAGAGTACAAGATTTACTTTTATTTAAAAACATTACAAAATATGCCTTTTTGCTCCATAGTCTCTCCAGCAGAGATGGAAGAATTTTACATGGACTAACCTTACTAATGTGCTATACTATTAGGAAATCAACCTAAAACTAACTCCTTAGTGTCTGAAGATGAATTAGCATATGTTTCCCACTTTGTAAGACAATTATGTGAAAAATCTGTTTGTTGTCACTTTCTGTGGCTACTGTAAAAATTAAGACACAAGAAAGAGTAGTGTCTTAAGCATTATCCTACACCCTATTTTAGTAAAAAACTTTAGATATAAATAATAATATGCCTTTTAAATCCTAAATAATGGTAATTGATAATGCATGCAACAGAAAAATTAGGTGTTATATTAAAAATAACTTTCTTCACTCCTGAATGAGAAAAGATAGGACAGATCAATCAGTCAGTAAGCACTAATTCAACATCAATATGTACCAGGCACAGTAATAAATGAAGAAATGAAAAAGATACACAGTCCTTCCTTGAAGAAGTTGTTAAGGTAGAAAGGGTCCGGGTGGTGAGGAGTTTTAAATGCTAACAGAGGGCTTTATCTTTAGTCATGGCATTTAGAGAAACATTAGAATTTACTGTGGGAGCAGGGAGGGAAGGAAGGGTAAGCTGATTAGAATTGAACTTTAGAAAGTTGATTTTGGCAGCTGTTAGTAGGACAGATTATAACAGAAAGAGCCTTAAGGAAGGTAGTCCAACTAAAAGGCATCCTGTCAAGATGGTTGTTTGAGTGTAAGGCAGAAAATCCAGCTCCTATATAACTATTTCAGCAAAACCCTAACATTCACATACACTGAATAATAATCAAGAAATCCAATGAGAAGCTAAAATAAAGGACATGATCTACCCCAGAGCCATATCAAAAGTTAGCCAGAGGCCTACAGCAATGTGAAAGGGAAGCCCCTAGCAAAATATGTGTAGCCTGTCCAAAGGCAACCAAAGCAGAACAGGACAGTGACCAGAGAGAAGAAGCACCACTGCACTCAAACCAGAGCAGACTTAGCCCAGGGGCCTTGAGTTCCCTAATATTTTGACATGAAATGTCAGGGTGGTCCTGGAAGATCGGGGGCTCTGACTCCCAAATATCCTGAAGAGTCTAACCCTAGGAGGTAGAGGTCAGCACAATAACCCAGGGGATATAGGCAGCAACCAAGCAGAGTTAATCATCCCATCCAAAAATATAGCAGACAGCAAAAACTGTCCCTGGTACAAAGCCCTAAGTCAAAACTAAATGGAAGATGAGCAAATAAAAGAAAATATCAAACAGTATCAAAAATCTTTGCAGATATAGAGATCCCCCAAAAGGTGAGAATAATACCTTAATTACAAGCAACAACTCAAATGGGGGACAAAAAGAAATGGTTTTCCACGAGGGAACTGCATGCATAGTTAGAAGAAATTAACAGATAAAAAATTAAAATTATATCTAGAGAGGAAAGAATCAGAAGGAAAGAAATGCCTTAGAAGAGAAAGTGTTCAACGTTGTCCAAGAAATTACCTCCTTGAAAACTAAAAATAGACCAAACAGAAATCAATGACTCCATAAGAGAGAGTAAGAAATATTAGAACAAAACCAAAAGAATGAAAAAATAGAAGAAAGTACAAAATATCTAACATCAAAAACTGACCTGAAAAATATATTAAGGAGAGGTAAGTTAAGAATCATTCAGCTCCATGAAAATACTAGGACACAAGTATTTCTTCAGTACCTACTATGTGCCAGGCACTGTGCTAACTACTTTATAAATATTATTGTAATTAGCCCTCACAAACATACTGCATATTAGGTGCTATTATCTTCTCCATTTTACAGCTGAGGAAACTGAGGCAAACAAAAACTAAATGACTTGCCCAGGGTTACAGAGCTAATAGGAATCTGAGGCCAGACTTGAACTCAGGTCTTCCTGACTCCAGTACCAGAGTTCTAGATCTACTGCACCATCTAGCTGCCTCCATGTTTATACACACACACACACACACACACACACACACACACACACACACCCTGTATGTTATATTTTAAGAAATCATAAATGAAAACTGCCCGGATCTACTAAAACCAGAGGGCAAAGTGAAGATGGAAAGAATATACCAATCACCTCCTAAAAAGAAACTCAAAAGGAAAAATACCAACATTATCATATCCAAAATTCAGAACTTCCACATTTAAAACACACACACACACACACATCCTACAAGCTTCTAAAAAGAAGCAGTTTGAGAACCAAAGAAGTACAGTCAGGATCACACAAAACCTGGCAACTTATACTAAAAATAAGAAATGAAGTAGGAATATACCCAAAAGGCAAAAGAGATAGGTGTACTGCCAAAAATAACTTATCTTGCAATACTGAGTAGAATAATACAGGGGAAAAAAATCTAGTTTTTTAATGGAATAGAGGACTTTCAGTTATGTGGGATGAAAAGACAAAAGCTGAGTACAAACACCAAACAATTAGAAAAGGGCTAAACAAACCATGATATGCAAATGTAATGGAATATTAATATGCTGAAAGAAAAAACAAACTTGGTAAATACAGAGAAGGATAGAAATATCTACATGGACTGATACAGAGTGAAGTAAGGAGAGTCAAGAAAATAATTGACACAGTGATTACAACAATGTAAATGGAAAGAACCCCCCCACACACACACACACACAAAAGTGAGTATTGCATAATTACAAAGAACAAACACGGTTGAAAGAAGGGATATGAGAAGACTTACCCACCCCTTTGCAGAGGTGGAAGGTCCATAAGTATTGTACATTGAACATTTTCAGACATATTCAGTATCTTGATCAATTAAGCTGATCTTTCCTCTTTATTTTTTTAATATTATTTGTTAAATGGTATAGCTCTCTGAGAGGGAGAGGGGGACAAGTAATGGAAGAAGAGTGATTTGAGCATTAAGGTAAAGTCAAGTAGGTCCATCTGAAACAAAATGGACTTTCCAGAGCTATATTTCAAGAAATCAAAAAAAAAAAATGCAGGACAAAAGTAAATTACCCATCTTCTTGAAAAATATCTAATACAAAGAAGAAGGGGAAGGAGAAGAAGAAGGTGAAGGAGGAGAAGGAAAAGAAGGAAGGAGAGGAGGAGGAGGAGGAAGAGGAGAACAAGAACAAGAAGAATAACAAGAAGACAACTGCAACATTTCTTCAACACTTGAAAAAAGAGAAGGCAGTTCAGAAAGAAGCCCTCATAAGCAGAGAAGTTTGGAAAATACTATGATAATTTGTTTTATACCTTTAAAAATGGAAATTCATGGCTTCACATAAAATCTTGGTTTTGTGTTCTATATCTTCAGATTAAAAAAAAACCCAACAATTCTTCTGAGTTAAAAAGGAGACTATTCTAATAGTCTATGCAGATGATGAGGGCCTGACCAATGCTGGCTGTCTGTGTAGAGAGAAGAGGATGTAGCCAAGAGACATAAAGAAATAAATCATAAGTCTCAGCAACTGACTGGGTATACGAGGTGATTAAGAGAGAAGATTAGAGGATGAGAACAAGGTTGCAAACATGAGAGACTGGAAGAATGGCTGTGCCTTCAACAGTAAGATGGGAGTTCCAAAGAGGGGAGAGTTTAGAGAGAAAGGTTAGGAGTTTTGTTTTGCTCATGTTAAGCTTGAGATGCCTATGACACACCCAGTTCTAAATGTGAAACAAGCAATGAAGGACTGAAGCTAAAGAGAGAATAGGGCTAAATAAATCTGGGAATCATCTGCATAGTGTTAACTGAACCCATGAAGACTGGCGAGATCACTAAATGATAGAGTATAAAGAACAAAAAGAAGAGGGCCGATGACAGGAAACAAAGTGGTCAGATAGTAAAAGAACTGAACAAAAACCCAGAGAGAAGAGAAAATTAAGAAGTTGGTCAACAATTATCAAATGAAGCAGAAAAGTCAAGAACAATGAGAATTGAAAAAAATAAAAAGACCAAAAGATTTGTCAATTAAGAGATCATCAGTGACTTTACCTTTGGCACAGTGCCTGGCACATAGTAGATACTTAATAAATGCTTATTGACTGACTGACTGACTAATTCTGGAGAGAGTAGTTTCAACTGAATGATAAGGATTTAGAATAGAGTGAGAGGAGAATTGTGCAAACATCTAGTGCAGATGAGTCTCAAAAGAGGTTTAGATATAAAGGCAAGGTAGGATAAAGGGTAAAAGTTGTCAGGCACGGTAGAATCTAGTGAAACCGGTTTAAGGATATAGAAAACTTGGGTGTGTTTTTAGGTTATAAATCATAGATCAAATTACTAGGAAATACAAAACAGGAATTTCTGAAAGAACAAATCTAATTTACATGAGACACAAGACCCAAACTTCAGGCAAATGCTAGACCAGACGATCTTCAGGTCCCTTCCAACTCTGGAATTCTTTGATTAACAATCAATCAACAGGTATTTATTAAATGCTGGCTATGTGCTGAGTGGTGCTGAGAGCTAGAGAGCGAAAAACAGAAGAGAAACAATTCCTCCACACTGAGAGCTTACATCTAATAATCACCAATAATAAACACAAATCAACAACTCTGAAATTGACATAGATTCAGAAATAAGATGTGCTAATCTAAGAAAGGCAGAATAGAAGGAAGGATAGGGAATGGGAGGGAGGGAAGAAGAAGGGAGGGAAAGAGAGAAGAAGGAAGAGAAGAATGGAGGGAAGGAGAGAAGGAGGGAAAGGGAGGGAAGAGGAGGAGTGAGGGAAAAAAGCAGGGAGAGAAGGAGCGAGGGAAGAAGAAAGGAGAGAGGGAGGGAGAGAAACAAGCATTTATTAAGTACTTATTTTGTACTAGGACAATGATTTTTAGAAGATAAAGCTTGACAAGACAGTCTAAGAATTATAGTACTCCTAGAAACACATGATGAAACAAAAAGCCTGAATATTTGAATTTGAGGAACTTAAGAAAGAAAATTGCCTAGAAATACAAAAACTAAATAAAAAAGTACAGATTGATAACATTGACTTGATGCCAACAGATAAGAAGAATCCAATGTAGATCTTATTCAAAAAGAGTCAATAAGCTCAAAAATGCATCTTCAAAAGAGAGAGGGATGCAGGAGAGAGAAAAATAAATGGGTAAAATTCAAGGATATTGGAAAGCAAGTGCTGGGGTTCAGGAATGAAAGGGAGTTGAAAAAGCCATCTTGTCTGGATTGTAGTGTGTAGGAGGAGAAACAATTTCTAATTCAGCTAGAAAGACAAATTGTATAGGGATTTAAAAACTAAACAGATAAATTTATATTTAATCCGAGTTGGTTAGATAGGAGAGTCAGGGAGTCACAGCATCAGATTTGCCCTTAAGGAAAATTGCTTTGTGTGTAAAATAGATGAGAGTGGTAAGAGACTTGAGGCAGGAAGATCAATTAGGAGATTATTGCAATAATCTAGGCCAGAGATAATGAGGGCCCCAACTAAGACAACAGATGTGGGAGTTAAGAGAAGAGGTTGGATATGAGAAATGTTAAAAAGGTAGAAATGACCAGATTTAGCAACTGATTGAATATGTGGGATGAAGGAGAGTGAGGCGTCTAGTATAATGTCAAAGTTATGAAACTGGAAGAATTCTATTGCCTCCATTAGAAATAGAGACATTTGAAAGAGCAGGACATAATAGTAGGAAAAATGAGTTCAGATTTAGATATTTGGAATTAAACAGATCTCCAGGATATTGAGTTTGAAATGTCCAATTGATGACACATGACTAAAGCTCAGGGGAAAGACTGAAGCTAGGCATATAGATCTTGGAGTCATAGAGATGGTGAATTAATCCAAAAGTGAATCAATTATCTTTCCAAAAGTGATGATACTACTGATATGATTATTGTGCCCCGAACAAGATTTGAAAATGAAGGGAGGAGGAAGGAGGTAAGAGTACGGCAGAAAAGCGGACAGCAAGATGGCCTGCTGGGACAGTTGGAAAGAATAGAATGTGAAACATAGTTTGATCTAGTCTGGAGTTGGCTTGATACAGTGGGCTCAGCCCCAAGGTACATTAACTTCCCCAGACACTGGCGGCATGCATTCCATAGGTCTGATGTATAGGCTGCTGGTTTAGGTAGGAAGAAGTCAGAGGGTACCTTCTTGATTTCACAGCTTGCTTAACTACCATTCCCCCTAATGATGGTAATAAGGAATTAGTGTGAGTAGAAAGATAATGAGCTAGATTTGGGACATAGTCAATTTTACTTCTCTTTCTGGCTTAGCTCATGAGGTACTGGCTAGGATTAGATGAAGAATACGGCTAAATAGAGCCCATGGTGTGGATTGAACCCTCATTACAAGAATGGGAAGGAAGGAAAAAGAGAGAATTTTTTGGCCAAAGGATTTTGAACACACAATGCCAAATGAGGCAAATGTTTAGGTAAAGCTGGCTAGGGACAGAAAATGGCTCTAGGAAATGTCAACATCTAAGAAGGAGCTGACAAGGAGCAAACTTTTGGTTGTCGGGAGCAAGACTTCAGTTCCAAGAGAAAGGACTTGGCAGCAAGCCAGACAAAGAACACGCATCTCATTTGTTGTATTCAAGGACACACTGGCATTTACTGGCTAGCTTTATTTACCCAGAGTCTCATTGGGAGAATTGCCCCCGCTGACACTGCTCTTATCAGACCTGATGCAAACTAGAGGGTGGCAGACTTACTAACATCCCCATCAAGCAAGAGTGTTCTTTCCTCTTGTACCAGCTCCACCTTCATTAACTCTGGAATTTACAGAACAGCAAATAGTAGAGAAGTCCTACATAGGTAGTCTGAAAAGCCTTTTTGATGTAAGGACTGGAGATAAAGAATAGGAAGTCATCTAAGTAGAGGTGATATGTAGTATAAACCGTGGAAATGAACGTACTTATTAAGGGGGAGATATACAGAAATAAGGAAAAGAAGGTTGTGGATAAAACTAAGGGTAAAATTCACTTCAAGGGTTTGGAAAGACAATAAGGAGCCAGCAAAGTATTACATATGCCTTGTCTATATTATCCTATATTCAAAATTAGTGGGGCAATCATTCATGAAAATTTAATATATACATTTTCTTTTATGATTATCATTACTTCTTGTTAACTACGACTCTTCTCCACTACATTAGCATGAATAATCAAGAGTTGGCTCCATATAAAATTTTATTGGATTTAGATTTGTCTTGTAGGAAAAAAACAGAGGGTTTTGTTTAACTTTCATTTGAATAATGAAATGTGATTTTAAAGTGAATGAATGAGTCTTAGATAATTCTTTTTTTCAAGTAATATAATTATATTCTTCCAGATCAGATTAATCCCAGGCAATCATTCCAGTCCATTTTTTTCCTTTATGGATTGACTTTGAAATAAGATTATATTTGGCTTGATAGTATTGCATATGACTTCCCAAATATACTCTTAGATTGATGGAGCAGAGTCTCAATATGAGCACTGAAAGTCTTTTCATCACAGACTGGGCCCATACTATAAATCTAACACATTGTGACATGAAGACAGTACTAAATGCTTCCACAGGACATTAGATACCCTGAGAAAGAAAAACCTCACACACTGTTCCCCAGCTGCCCCATCATACTCACATTTAAAAACTCAGTGGGCTGGCACCTTCTCAAGCCATAAGGGCTCACCTAGGTCATACTCTCACTCTAAACAAACAAACAAACAAACATTCTGTCTAAAAGCACAAAAGTTGGACAGCCTAATTAAATCTACTGCCTACCAGTGCTACCCCTTCCTCTTCCAGTCCCCAGCTAACTACTGCCATGTACTACAACAATGACAGTACAGTCTGGCTGTATGGGCTCTAGTGCTTTCCCGAGCTTTGGCTAACCACAGCAGCTGCTATCCCCAGCCATGACGGCTTCTCTAGTAACAGAAGTAAACTCAGTAGGAGTGATAATCTAATATAATTTGATAATAACATTTTTCTGTCTTGGCCTAGTACAGTTTATAGGAACCATAAAATCTAATATGATCCAAGTGGTTTATTAATACATGTATATATTTATGTTTACATTTATATATAAATATTTATACTTATTAATCCATTGACTGAGTTGATACACTACTTAAATAATTAAATTTCGTCAATAGTAACCCCATTGCTATACATAAAATATAAAACATAAAGAAATTGTAGCTGAATGTAAGGGTGGCTCACAGATCCTCTTCAGAGAGGCAAAGTTGACAGTTAGATTCATGTTCAGGCCCAAGTCAACAAATGACATCATTTCATGGGACACTTAGTCACCTTTACAAGGATAAGCAAAGTACCACAATCACATGAAGTTTATGTGCCCAAAACATAATCTTTGAGTCATAGTGGAGAAACCACATGAAAAACTTGATAAAATTCTTAAAAGCAAGTCATGAGGCAACCAGGTAGCACAGTTTATAGAACTCTTACTTCCGGAGTTAAAATTCAGCCTCAGACACTCACCAGTTGTATGAACGCTGTTAAGCCTCTCCAAACTTCAGTGCCCATTTCTGTAAAATTAGGAGACTGGATTCAGCGGCCTCTAACGTCCCACCCAGCTCTACACTTATGATCCTGTGAGCCAACAATCACAAATCAAATTGACTATGACTTATCAGAGAAGAACCCATAGTCTGCAACACAAGATTCATTCCAGAACTAGCTATCTATGTGTAGTCAGATCGCTGTTTAGACCCAAAGTCAAAAATAAACATTAAACTCTAAGAAAAAAAACAAATATGAAAAGACATTTTTCAATAAATACATTTGACCCAAACTGTTTAAACAAGCTGCTGCCTCTTTGAAAAGGTGAAAGAATTCAACATAAAGACACTGAATCTGACCACCACCAATTCTTAGAGAAACAAAGAGTACAAAGCAGTTGCCGCAAGCAGAACAAAAGTACCCCAAAATTCCTTAGTCATTAAATATGATCTCCTTGCCAAGTGATGGAAGGAAGGAAGGAAGGAAGGAGGGAGGGAGGGAGGGAGGGAAGGGAGAAAGAGGGGGAGAGAGAAAGAAGGAAGGAAGGAGGAAAGAGAAACAAACATTTATTAAACAACTATAATTATTATCTAATTTGATCCTTGAAAAGTGAGAGTATTTTAGATTGCAAGATCTTTTGTAAAATTTTACAGATTAGGAAGACAGATGACTAAAAAGAGTGTCCCCTCATAATCCAGTGGAGCAGAAAAGAAGCCTTCAGAAATCTTGGAGTGAGACCTAAGATCTTCCTTTATAAATAAAATCAGATGAAGAACAACATTTAGAAGTACAACAAGTGTGTGACTCAAATATCACACTGGTGTCCATGAAATATAAGTGACCTGGAGGAAGGTCGTTAACATTGGATATATCTTGTGGAAAATTAGAGGATAGAAAGGGAGTAGAATACCATAGGATGGAAAAGCATATGATGTGAATTGGCATGGGAAGCATCCACATTGATGAGATCATGGATCCATCAGGGCTGAAATTACCCTCCCAGTGACGCTAAATGGTTACAAATTGTGGAGCAATGCAACCTCAAAAAAGCCAAAATAACAGTTCAACCACAGGGCAAGATAATGATCTATGGTGAATGTATGTTTAATGCCGCGTATTACAAATAATGAGTAATGTACAAGAAATAGCATAAAAGACATTGTCCATGACTAGGATAAATGGAAAAGAAGGCTAGTCATCTAATGAGAGTGAGAGATAGCAGATGGACAGTCTGAATGTTACACTGGAATTCACAAAAGTATTAAAAGGTAAGGCACTGCACATTGGATATATCTTCTACAAAAGATTAATGAGATGATGTGAATGAAAAGTTCACAGGATGAGAAGTATGGAAAGTGTAGCCACACCACTGAGATCACAGATCCATCAAAGTACTGAACTTACATTTATAAATGTACTGTTTAGGCCTCAGCACAGCCACCACACTCAGTATTCTCAAAAAATTTGTCAAAGCCAAGTTGTTGCTCACATTAAATGAAAGCTAGCATTTATATAACACTCTCAGATTTGCAAAGCCATTTACATATGTTATCTCCTTTGATTTTCACAATAAATGGGCGAGGTAGGTGCTCATTTTATAAATGAAGAAACTGACACTCAGAGAGTTTCAGAGACGTTATGACTTGCTCATAGTCACACAGTAAGTGTCCAAGTTAGGATTTAAACTCATCTTCCTGACTTCAAGTCCAAAGCTCTATCCACTATACCACCTATATAGTCGGTCAGTTATTTATTGATTCAACAAATATTTATTGAGGTCTCATTATTTGGAAGGCACTGAATTAGAGGTGATTAGGGAAACATGAAGATAAATGATGTCATCTCTCCCCACAAATTGCTTACAATCTAGTAGGTAAGATATAACATTGTTGTAAGCTAGGCCAGCTTCAGATCAGTCTGATGTTTCAAGTTCAGAACCAGAATAAAATGAGACAGTCAGAGACCATTTAACAGTTAACAAAAGGAGGAACTCCATTTGGCTATCTCTGGAAACGGACAGGCAGCAAAGATACTCCATTGATTTGGTTTTGTAAATCTCCCCTGCATTTGTATTGGCCATGCTGGTTTGCCAGCCAAAAGTCTGAGGGAGGACCAAGTCCTGCTTCCTAGTGGGCAAGTTTTTGTACTTAAGTCACCAGGAAGCTACATTAATAGCCTAACTCTGAGTCCCCTGAGGAAATTTAGTCTCAAAGACTAGTATTAACACTTTCTAAGAAAAAATTGGGACAGCTAGGTGGCACAGTGGAGAGTGCTGGGCCTGGAATCAGGAAAGCTCATCTTTCTGAGTTCAAATCTGGCCTCAGACACTTACTAGCTGTGTGACCTTGGGAAAGTCATTTAACCCTGTTTACCTCAGTTTCCTCATCTGTAAAATGAGCTAGAGAAGGAAATGGCAAACCACTCCAGTATCTCTGACAAGAAAACCCCAAATAGGGCACTTAAAGTTGGACACTACTGAAAAGTAACTGAACACAAGGAAAAATTAACCTTGTCGACATGACAAATATTGCTCTTACCACAGATACATAGAAATAATTAATAATAATAATAATAATAATAATACAGTGTAGAATACAAAATTTTTTAAAGGTACAAAGTACTATGGAATTCCAGAGATCACTGAGATTAATTCTGACTGGGAAACAAGTGAAGGTTTCATGGAAGAAATGGCGTTTCAATTAGGCCTTGAAGACTATGATAAGCAGAACTGGGGCTAGGAAGTAGCAATTCATGGAAGTGCTTTATTGGCAGAGGGAACAGCACAAATGAAAGGCATTGAGGCAGAAGAAAGTGAAACCTGTTGAAGCAATATCAAAGTAGCTTAGTTTATGTTGAAAAGGGGTTTGCAATACATGGCAATTACTTCTTTGAATTACAGCTGAACATTATCAGACAGTACTCTTAACTGTCTCTGAGGCATGATTTCTAAAAAATTTCTCCAAAAAAAAAGATAATTGCTACGCACGTTAACTTACTGAATCAGATTATTCTATTTATAATCTCTAGTCTGCAGTGAGTAGAGAAAAAATGCATTACCAACTGGGGTTCTTAAATAGGAAGCAAAACATAGGTTACTTAATGATTTGAGTTACTATGTCTTTGTTCTTAACTTATCCTTGAACACCTACAGAAAATGTCAATCACACTAAACTGTACATAGCAATCTGGCAATAAAACTAACAGCTGCTGTAATATATTCTATTACCTAGCCAAAAAGACTGCTGGTACATCCTTTGAGTTTCATTATATTTTAAATAACAAATTTCAATCTGTAGCTAAAAAAAAAAAAACCATAACAACACAAATTCCCAAGTTAATTAATTTGAAGCAAATATTATATTAAGTTCATTTTTCCATTATCAACATGATAAAACATTTAACAAATGTTTTTATTTTTTCTACTGTTTGTTACTTCAAATTCACTTTTCCCTACTTCTTAGACTACTTTAGGAAGGTTTTCTTCTACTTCTCAAATTTCTAAAAAAAAATTTTAAAAATCACTATCACACTATAAAATTTCCCTTGAATAAAAGATTGAAATTAATACATTTTCAATGTTTCCATTCAATTCAAAAAGCATTAATTAAGTCCGTATTCCAATCAAGAACCTATACAAGGAACTGAGACAAAAACAAAATAACCCCTTCTTCTAAGAAGTTAACTAATTGGGGGTGGGGAAGGGGAGCGGGGGACAGAGGCACAGAGGAGAAAACATATATCCAGATAACTACCTACAAAATATCTTCCACGTAAACGCAAAGCATTTCAGGTGGGAAGATCCCTAGCAACTATAGGAAGGACTCAAGAAAGGCCTTGAGTAGGAGATGACACTTGAATTGAGCCTTGAAAGAAACTGGGAATGGAGATGGAGGTGAAAGTGGAGCCAAGAAGGAAAAGCATTCCAGACATGGGGGTGGGGAGGGTGAAAGCCTGTGCAAAGGCAAAAGATGAAATTTGGCATACTGAGAATAGCAGTTTGGGACAATTTGGCTGAAATGTAGATTATGTGAGGAGGAGTAACATGAAATCAGCCTAGGAAGTGAAGTCGGAGCCAAATGTCAAAGAACTATCTTAGGGGGCAATAGGGAGCCAATGATGTGGGTATTCCCTCCAATGGTACAGATGGCAACCTACCCATGCCTTCTTGTCCTTCGTAGATCCTGCCAAAACATACCTATAAATCCTCCAGAGGGAGTATATTTATCATACTCATTATCTTCTAGGTAAATAAATGAATCAATGAACGAATGAATAAATAAATCAATGAATGAATGAAAAACATTTATTAGGCACTTACTATGTACCAGGCACTGTGATAAGTACAAGAGATACAAATATAAGCAATCAAGATAGTCTCTGTCCCTAAGGAGTTTGCATTCTAATGGGATAAGACAGTACATAATGGGGGGTTGGGGGGAACCACCAGGAAGTAGCATGAGTGACCTGATCACCATCAAGATAAAATTAAAATTAACCTATCAGAGGCCAAGGTCTCCAGGATAGAGTCCAAGTTCACACAGGAAGGAGATGAGGAGGAGATATGATTTAGAAATAGCCAGAAAGTCTCAATATTACCTGGATCAGTGCAGCATTCAGAGTATCTATTTCCCCTCACTCTTGTTATTGTTGTTTGTCCTTTGTTCTCAAAGAGGACCAATGGCATCATGAGAATGATGTCTTGACTAGTGAATGAACTGGATTTAAGTGGGACAGAGCAGCACAAAGTCATCAGCCTCACTCTCTTCTCCACAGTCATCAAAGTTCAGTTACAAGGCAAGGGTCAAGATGACTGGCGATGGCCTACGATGCAGTGCGGGACCTTGGCTGGTAAAGAGGTAAGTTGGCATCAGTCTTACTACATGACTACCAGTTCAACTCTTTTACAGTCATAAGATAATATTTTTTATACTATTGCATGTACACAATTTATTTTTGATAAAACGCCACAATCTCTTTCCAGCCACGATACATATACCTCCACGGACTTTTGGATGATCTTCAATTTTTAGTCTTTAGAAAAATTGTTAGGGCATCTAGGTGGCATAGTGCATAGAGTGCCTGGCCTAGAGTCAAGAAGAATCATCTTTGTGAGTTCTGGCCCTCAGACACTTACTACTTATGACCCTGTGCAAGTCACTTAACCGTGTTTGCGTCAGTTCCCCATCTGTAAAAATGAGCTGGAAAAGAAAATGGAAAACCACTTCAATATCTTTGCCAAGAAAACCCCAAATAGGGTTACAAAGACTCAAACTTGACTGAAAAATGACTCAAAAACAACAACAACAATGACAACAACAATGAAAAATTGTTATCCTACCAACAGTAGTCATATATCATCACTGGAAGAATACTAGAGGCAAAAATAACTACAATGACGTAAAGGAAAACAACATGCAAAGACTTTATAACTTTGATCAATGCAATCATGACTTCAGAAGAGGACTGATGGTGACTACAATCTACACACAGAGCAACGGCATATTTGTTGAAAATAAAAGAAGGCCGAGGGCAGCTAGGTGGTGCAGTGGATAGAGCACCGGCCCTGGATTCAGGAGGACCTGAGTTCAAATCTGGCCTCAGACACATAACAGTTACTAGCTGTGTGACCCTGGGCAAGTAACTTAACCCCATTGCCTAGCCAAAAAATAATAATAATAATAATAAAATAAGAGAAGGCCAAAGTAGATTTTTGCAAATGAGATTGAACAACAGACCACACCATTACAGTCACAA
The DNA here is from genome assembly GCF_900497805.2 of Vombatus ursinus. Lineage (NCBI taxonomy): Eukaryota > Metazoa > Chordata > Mammalia > Diprotodontia > Vombatidae > Vombatus > Vombatus ursinus. Next base: position 64,528,109 of record NW_020954590.1, read on the forward strand.
AATTGAATGATAAGTACAGATACCACCATATTTACTATGTGTTAACAATAGAAAAATATTTAATTTGGTAGAGCAGAAATCTAGCTTTAAAGGTTCTCCACCAAAAAGGTGTCTCCATGCATTTGTTCAGTTGAAAGAAAAATTCTTAATTTAGATGCAGTAGAGGTAACATTGTTCAATTAGCTCATTATTATCATCAAAGGAAATATAAAACAGATATGGTATTGCATTGGGCAAGAATCTCATGTTGGACTACTAATGGCTAAATTAATATTCGTAGAAAATCTAAACCATTTTCTCCATGCCTGCTTTTCCATTACTGCCACCATTACTACTGAAGATGGAATCATGTGTGACTAAGGGTCATTTTTAAAATTTTTCTTTGTTTCATGGGTTGCCATAGCAAATCAATTCATCAACTGCAGGTCAGTCTTCTGATCACGAGCCTCCCAGCTAAGCTCATAGCAAATTAATTCATCAATTTCAGGTCAATCTTCTGATCACGAGTCTCCCAGCTATGCCCCAGCTAACTCTGAAACCTCTCTAGTATGGTGAAAATTGATAGAGTTAGAGTCATGCTGGCATAGTCTTTAAGAATCTAGGGAAACCTCTGTGCCAGAATGAGGACTCAAGTAGACCATTATGGAGAAAAATTAATACTATGGTATATAATGCTAATCATCTCATAAACTATAATCCAATAACATTTTACTTTGATAATTCTGTGATTTTACTGACATGTATACCTCTTTCACTAACACTGATCACAACCCCTAATTTCTTTAGTGGATAGTCCTGTCGTGTGGCAGTGATTTAAAAAAAAAATGGCAGATGGCCAATCTTGCAACTTGGAGCAGGTAAGCTCTTAAAGGCAAAGACTTTGTGGCCCTAGCAACTACAAAGTGCCTGATATATAATAAACAATAAATGTTTGGTTAAATTATTTGAATTAAATTGAAATTCAGTTCTAGTGAGAAGCCTTTCTAAACTCAGCAAGGTTGGACTTAACATGACAAACAGCTGGTAACTAGGCCCACCCTAAAAGCTTTTTTATCGTCTTGATTGAACCTTTTAAAAGTTCTACCACACCACAGATATAGTCTTCAAGAACCCAGAGGCATCTCCAAGTCACATTAAAGCATCTAGGCTGGATTTTAGTGCAATAATTATCTCTGAAAATAATTGATATGGTTTTGAGGTCAAGAAAGTAAAGCCTTAGAAAATATTTTAAAACATAAAAGAACTTAATGATTTCAATTTTTATTTTAATGGCCAGAAAACTTGAAAACACAAGTTAAACATTAAAGAATAAACTTACTCTTTGAAGTCTGGCTACTAGAATCAGAAGATGAGTTTTTGTCGGACATTATCACTGGCAATTTTTTGAAACCTAATTAAAAAGAAAAAGGAGAAATAAAGAATTGAATATCACATTCTTAAGTACCTTACATTAATCTGAAGAGCAGTCAGTTTTAAAGTCAGTACTTTTATTGGTGTAGGTTTTTTAAACAACAGAAAGTTTAAATTACAGAAGCATCAAATAGAAAAAAATAATTATTTTCTACTTTGTGGGTCCAGTGCCTTCCAATGATTGCTTCCTGTACTACGAGAAACAGTTGATTAGTCAAAGGAAGAAGAAAAGAAGGAGAATAACCAGAGACTTGTCAAACCTGCTAACAACCGATCACATTAGGTGACTTATATGGAGACAAATGAAACTAGAGGATGCTACAAAATTAAAGATTAGTCTTGATCAAGAAAAAGGTCTTTGGAGCTCAAATGGTATGAACATCATAAATGTCAATTCAAGGCAAGGGCTTCAAAAGACAAATCAGACTTGGGAAACCAACAATTGATGTCTGAGAATGAAATTCACATTTCTTTGCCAAGTGTTAAAATATCTGAAAGTCAGGTTTGGTACAAGTCATGATGATAAAACTAAGAAGAGTTAATAACAAAGTATTTGCCTACAGACCTGCAAATCTAATCAAAAGCATATTAAACTAAAAACAAAGGTGAAAGTGAAGAATACCTATTAATATTTATCAACCTAGATGCACAATGTAGGAAAATGAGCAGCACTGGAAATAATCAGACATTCACCAAACACAAAAATTCAAGAAAGGACACAGCAATAACAGCCATAGTCTCATTTGTCTATACACAAAACCACAAAGCATTAACAACAAGGTAAAATAGAGATCCTTAAAAAAAAAAAAAAAGCAAATTCAGCATCACAGGAATTACTGACACTTGGTGAGATGGGACTTGGCACTGAAACATGGTTCTGCAGACTAACCTTATTCAGATGGAGCAGGATTAGGAGGATACATAGTAGCACTGTAAGATCCATTCATGAGAGGAAATCTAAGAACCACTGAGATGATGCATGGTGGAAAAGTGAAGGGAAGACCCACTGAGGCAAAAATAGAATCAAAGTTGACTTCAGAAGATACTACCATCTGGACAAAAAGAAGATAGATATGGGGAAGTATGCAAACCTGGCCAAGGAATATGAGAAAGAAATGATGAGGAACTTTCATTATATAGAGAATATGTTGGAGCTCTGTTAATATGAAAGAATTAATAAATTCTTGGTGAGCCTTAGTGATATTTTCATCTTTCAAATGGGAATAAAATAAACAAGAGAAAATTCTACTCTAGATTTCTTCAACAAGGAAGAACTAACTAGTAGCAGGGTAGGCTTACAAGCTCAGTGAGACAAATGTGCCCCATGGCAGTCAAAAAAAGTGAATAGTATCATAGGTTCCAGTAATTAAAGTGGAAACTAAAGAAATGATAGTGTGAGAGATGATCTCTGAGGATCTCTCAGGAGTGAAGCCTCCTCAAAGAGTTAATCGTTTCTTATTCCATTGAAACATTTACAGCCCATTGACCTTGTAAAGAAACATGCTTTTCAACACATCCTGTACTTTACCAGACTCCCCCTTCCCAAACTGCTTAGTCTTGCAAAAACTCCCCTCCTTTTCTTGTCTCCAGGCAAGTTTGTGAAACTGTCTTTGTTCTCTGTTGCTGGGGTAGATTGCCCCAAATAGATTGTGCCCTCAAGGCTTGCACCAATGAGCTGAGAAGAAGGGGGTTAGGGAGGAGGAGTTGCAGTTATAGATCTATATAATCTTTCTTTGCTGAGCACACCCTTGCACTCTTCCACCAGAGCCATTTTAGGCAGATGGAGGGTGCCCTTTCTCAGGAAAGCTAATAAGGAAATCTTTCTCTTTGCTACATCTGAGTCTCCAGAATTTATTGGTAAGGGTCTTCATGTCCCACACAATAGTACTATAGTATTCTTCTCTTGTCATGTGAATTCCATAGAACTATGATCAATTCTGGGCTCTACAGTTGAGGCCAGAGATAAGCTAGAGACTGTACAGAGAAGGGGGTGACCAGGGTGGTAAAAGATATTGAAATAATGCAACACGAGAATTTTATTAAAGGAAATGGGAACGTTGGCTTGGAGAAGTCAAGTCAGGTCAGTACAATAAAAATGTATTAGGCACTTCCATGTGCCCAGCACTGTGGATATAATAAAAGTTAAAAAATAGTCTTTGCCCTCAAGGAACTTACCTTCTAATGGAGGAAAAAAAAGTATAAATAACAGGTACATATATACCTATTTTTATTGCTGTGTCCTTTATTCAATTTTTGTTTGCTGCGAATTTCTCACTATTTCCAGTGCTACTCATCTTCCTACATTGTGAATCTAGGTTGATAAATATTTGTAACTCTTTTCCTCCACTTTCATTTTCAGTTTGAAACCCTTTTGATTAGATTTGCATGTCTCTAGGAGGAAGGTAATCTCAGACATTCACCAAAAACATCACCTCACCTCATTACTTCCCATCCAGCTGGATGTTATGCTCTCCAGAAACTCATCATTTTGCAAGATAAAATCAACTCTGAAAATCTTACCTCCTTAGATCATCTCCCTCCCTGAATGCAAGATTTCATCATATCCCCTCCCCCTCCTTTTTAGTTCCTGCATATACTGTCTTTGTATGTGTTGTCTTTCCTTATTAGATTGTGATTTCCCTGAGGGCAGGTGCTGTCTTGTATGCCAGATGCTTAGCACAGTGCCTGGCACATAGTAGGCACTTAATAAATGTTTATTAACACCCACTCTGAAGAAGGCAGTAGCAGCTTAGTGGATCTTCCTACAGAAGATGATACTTGAGCCGAGTCTTGAAGGAGGCCAGAGAATCTAAGAGGCAGAGGTGAGAGGGCAGAGCATTCCAGAAATGGCGGAGCAGCCCAGGCAAAGGCACAAAGATGTGATATGAAATGTCACATTCCCAGAACTGCAAGTAGGCCAGGGTGGCTGGATCATAGGGTGTTTGTAGAGAAATAAAGTGTAAGAAGAATGGCAAGGCAGGAAGGGGACAGGTTATGAAGACCTTTAAATGCCAAACAGAGGAATTTATATTTGATCCTCAAGGTAATAGGGAGCCATTGGCTCTCACTGAGCAAAAAAGTAACATGGTCAGATCTATTAAAAAAAAACTGTAAGCTGAGTGGACAATAGAGTAGAGCAGAAGAAGCTCTAGGCAAGGAGACTGGTTAGAGGGTTCATACACTAGACAAGAAATATTCAGACCAGAAATAACAAGAGCCTAAGCTTCATGAGGTTACTGCATCAGTAGAGAGAAGGGAACATGAGAGATTCTATAAGCATGAACAAGATTTGACAACACACGGGATATGAGGAGTGAGAATGTGAGGAGTCAAGATGTCACCAAGGTTGTGAGGCTGGGTGACTGGGATGATGGCAGTACCCTCAATCGTAATAGAAAGGTTCAGAAGAGGAGTGAGGAGGAAGACAGCAAGTTTTATTTTGGGCATGTCACAGTTCGAAATTTCTATAGGACATCCATTTCAAGATGTCCAAAAAGTAGCTGGAATTTTATGTCTAGAGCTCAGGAGAAGGGTAGGACTCATTCTATGTATAGAGTCAGAGTATAGAGGAGGAAATGATGTGCATAGAGATGATAATGGAATCCATGGGAGTTGATTAGATTACTAAATGAGATAATATATAGCAAAAAGAAGAAAACACTCAGAACAGAGCCTTGAGAACACCCAAGTGGTCATGGCATGGATGAAGAACCAGCAAAGGAGAACCAGGAATGGTTGAACAGATAGAGGGAGAATCGTCAGGGAGAGTAGTATTATGATTAGATTACCTGGAGAGGAGATGATTAAAAAAAAAAAACTATAAAGGACACAACAGCTAAGTATCTGAAGAGTTGTTGTGTGGATGAAGAATTAATCATGTTCTGCTGGGTTCCAGAGACTGAAAATAGGTACAAGAGTTGGGAGTTATAAAAAGGTGAATTTAAGGAAGACAAACTATCAAAAATTAAATTTTTGCCATATTGCAAGGTAGTGCATACCCTCTCACTAGAAGCCTTTAAGCAAAGTTTGCATAACCTCTTTCCATGTATTTTTATAAGGGACTCTTGATGGCCTCTGAGATACTTTTAACACCAAGATTCTATGAATAATTCAGATTATTCTGAGGCAGCTAGGTGGCAGAGTGGAGAGAATACTAGGCCTGGTGTCAGTAAGACCTGAGTTCAAATCTAGCCTCAGATACTTATTAGGTGCATGATCCTGGGCAAGTCATTTAATTGCTGTTTGCCTCAATTTCCTCTTCTGTAAAATGAGGATAATAATAGCACCTACTTCTCAGGGTTGTTGTGAGGATAGAATGAGATAATATTCTTAAAATGCCTAGCCCAGCACCTACATTGCTATATAAATGTTAGCTATTGTACTTTTTTCCCCTGAAAATGGGTCTATATATTGACCTTTATTTTAAAAAAAGGAGAGAGAGAAATTCTAGCAATATGGCTGAACAGAATAGCCATGTTTTTAGCAAAGTAAAGATGCATGCCAAATAAATTAAAACAATAAAAAATCCTTGTAAGAAAAATCACACACAAATACCAGCAACAATGGAGAAGGGGAGAGACCCCTAAAAAATGAAGACTTAAAAAAAAATCTTCACATAGTTCAAATCCATTCAGACACATGACCTTTACTAGCTGTGTGACCCTGAGCAAGTCACTTAACCCCATTGCCTAAAAAAAAAAAAAAGAAAAAAAATCTTCACAGAAAAAAAAATCCCCAGCAATGAGATTGAAACAATTATAAGAAATGTCACAGCGGTGGAAAAGCTTAATAAAAGAATAAAACAAAAAGATACAGAACAAAAATAGAGTTCTTTCAGAAGATTTCAAAATGAGAATCAGAAATTTCAAATGAAAAACAAAGAATTTTAATAAAGTGTCAGAATCTAATAAAATGCTGGGTTTTTAAAAGAGAATGTCAAAGATAGCATGTAAAAAATGTAGCAATAAAACAAAGAATTATAACAGTAAAATAAAAAATCAACATTACAACACCTGGGACCTATAAAAGTAAACACAATTTTCCTTGAAGACAAAATATGACAAGATGATCTGAGAATTATTGGTCTCCCAGAAAAGCACAATGAAATAAAAAGCTTAAATATCATACTTCAAGTTTACAAGAAAATGCCACATCATATTGAAAACAAAGAGCAAACTCACCATCAGTTGAATCCCAGGACAGTGCAGAAGAGAATTTAAGTTCAACTAAACCAGAAAGGAGCAAGCCATAAAGGAACTCCCAAAGAATAATATTCCTGGACCAGAATGATTTACAAGTGATTTCCACCAAATATTCAAAAGTCAATTTGTCCCATGCTACATAAATTATTATCATTATTAATAGCTTCCATTTATATAATTAGTTTGCAAAGTGCTTCACAAATATTATCTCATCTTATTCTCACAACACAGGAAGGTAAGTGCTATTATTATCCTCATTTTACAGATGGAGAAAGTGAGGCAAAAAGGGGGTGACTGGTCCAGGGTCACACAGCTAGGGAATATCTAAGGCAGGATTAGAATTCAGGTCCTCCTGACTCCAAGTATAGCACTCTACCCACCCATCTAGCTGCTTTATCTTCAAAAATAATTACAATGCATAAACTATATAGGAATTAACCTACCAAGATGGTTTATCAGGCTTATACAAATACAACTACAAAATAACATTTACATAAATGATGAAAGACTTAAATAACTGGAGAAAAAGTCAATCTATCTTGCTGGAACACACCAATGTAAGAAAAATGATGATGCAGGATACCGTAACCAACATACAATCCAATTTCTAAATGAGGATACCTTATGGAATTAGACAGCATAATAATATATGTATATATTGTGATTATGCTAATTCTGTAGATAGTCGTCTATGTTGTCTATCCTATCTATCTATATTTATATGAGAATAGAAGGCAAAGATTATCAAGGGAAATCATTTTAAAAGTAGGAATGAAAGGGGTCTAGCTAGCATCACTGATCTCAAATTATGTTATAAAGCAATATCACCAGTTTTAAAAAAATAGCAAAATTAATTCAGTGAAATGTACTATATAACCAAGACTACAGAAGAAACAGCATCCTAATTTTTTTTCCAGAAACCAAAAATTAAAAACTACATGGAGAGGTCTAATTTTGCTTAACAGGAAATATAACTAGTTTGAACCAGTACCTTATAACAAATATTATTTAATAAATTTTGAATGGACAAATGATCTAAAAAGAAAAGTTCACAACTTAAAAGGGGAAGAAATCAAATACAGGAGAGAGGAGCTTATGAAATGCAAAATATACAATTTTGATTGTATAAATTTTAAAAGCTTATAGTTATTAGAACTGTGATTTCATTGCCATAAGATATATCTGAGTAAAAAACAAAACACCTACCTATAAGGTACCTAGAACAATGAGATATTATAGGACTTACCTAGGTCACTCGGACAGTAGATGTCAGAAGTAGGACAGGTCTTCCTGGCTTCCAAGCCAGTTATCCACTATATTTTGATTATATAAATTTTAAAAGCTTGTACGCAAATAAAATCAATCTAACTAGAATAAAAGGACAATATGTTATCAATGCATGTGTATGTGTATATATATCCATATATATAACATTTGTGCACACACACACACACACACATATATATATATTCACTAAATATACTGAAAATCCCTGCATCAAACAACTTCAATAAAAGTCTGACCAATATCATTAATGAATATTGATATAAAAGTATTGAAAAAATTAGCAAAAATATTGTATATATAAAAAATTTATCCTATATATATCCTTAAGAGAATTTGATGAGGAAATTTCTGGGGTAGAGTATCCCTAGAAGGATTATTGTCTTCATATTACGGATTCCAGAAGTGGGTAAGCTGGGCTATACAATTCACTACAATGAGAAGTGTTTCTCCTAAAGTAAGGTACAATCTGTAAACCTTAAAGTCCTTTGATGGAAACTCTGAAAAAGTATGAATGACGAGCACAGGAATGCCTAAGGAGAGGAGCAAAGATCTTTAGTTAAATTTTCTGGGTTGGATCCTTGGATTATTATTTATCATTTTATTAATATCATTTGAACCTCGATTTACGTGGCTCGAACATTGTCTAACCCAAAAGAGCTTACTGTAGAGGTCAGGCTGACATCAGAGACACTGCAGGGAAGACAGATAGTTTTAAGGAGTGCTTAGACCCCACCCCAGTGCTTGTTTTGGTTCTCCTCACATCTTGTTTTGGGTTCACCTAAAGCTTTTGTTTTAGGTTCCTCAAAATAGATTGACTTACATGCTGAAAAACACACACACACACACACACACACTCACACACACACGGTGTGTGTGAGTGTGTATGTCTCAAAGTGCCCTTCTCTTGGAGACTACCTACTGCCCACATGAGGCCAATCAGACAAATGTCCTTACAAATGTCTAAACTCTATATAACATAACCTCATAGATACTTGTGAAGGGAGCCACCCTTTCTTTACAGTTCTTTCTACCCAATGACCTAATAAATGTCTTTCTAAAATAATTTCATATTTTGGAGGTTTATTCTTGTAAACAAAACTGTAGTACAAAAAATACTGAACCCAAGAGATCCCATCATTCTAACAGCCCTAAGGTGGGGAAGATGTACAGTGATTTATTTGGTGGTTGGGGGACAGAAATGGTACTAGTTGGAGGTGGATAAGAAGAATGCTACAATAGATAACCTATCACTGAAATGATCCATGTGTGATTGAGTAATTGTGTGTGTGTATGTATATATGTATATGTATGTATGTGTGTGTGTGTGTGTGTGTATTCTGGTAACAAGTGATAAACAGATACTGCCACAAATGCTCACCTCAGTAAGGGAAAGTAAAACTTTCAGAAATATTTGGCTTCATTAGATATATAACTCATACCCTCTATATTCTATTTCACATCTCATTAAATCTGTTGAAAATTATAGCACTTGTGCCCAGCACTTTTAATTGCTTTCTCAATTCCTTAACACACTATAAACAGAAATAATGACTTGTTATTCTGGAAACTGCTATAGACATCACAAATTTCTGCTAGGAAAATTTCAAAACAGAAAATCATAATCAGCAATAACAAAATTCCCAAATTGATCCTTAGGTGGGGAAAAAAAAAAACATGGATCTTATGTAAGTCTCTGGTCAATTAAATTAATCTGGTTTCTCACTTCCTTAAATTTTAATATAAAAGATCTTGAAGGACTTTATGCATGTCATTTAATTAGTTCTTATAGGAATGAAGAATTGTCATGATACCCAGTGCAATGTATTCTGATCCTTTTTATTAGTTCATTGACATAGCACCTTTTGTTATAGCACATAAATTATATAATAAATGAACTATCACATTTTAACACACAAACACTAGCAAAGGGACAGAAAGTGACATTTGGTTTCCATGATATCAGAATCCCTCAAGTCATTTTGCCTAATAAGTAGACTCATATATTTATATTTAACCCATGTTCATTGAGATCATTCAACTCTATCCTCAGGAAACCTTGACAACTGCCAAAAAGATATCACAATGAAACCAATAGGTATCACTATGTAAATTCTAAAGCATGATACTCATTTAATGTATTCATTCCTGTCTTCTCCCCACTGTCCTGCTCACCCACTCCCTTCAGTCTTTACAGAAAAGGCTAGAGACATGAAGAGGTTCACATTAATAGCCAGGTACATCTCACTCTGACTTTACACTGTCTCACTATTTGAATCAATGACTGATCTAATTATTACAGCACCCCTTATAGGACAGCACATCTAATACAGCATAATCTAGTGCCTTCATCTCACTTCACATTAAATCAAAGACTAGCACTTGTATTTTCTCATATATTAGTTGGTGCTTATTATTTACTCATCCTTTTTTCAAAGTAATATTCCCATAAGTATATGAAGGCAGCTAAGTGGTATAGTGGATAGACCATTGTACCTGGAGTATAGAAGACCTGAGTTCAAATCTTCCTTAGATAAATTTCTCTCAACCCTAATTTATTCATCTCTAAAATGGGGATAATAATAGCACCTACCTCAAAGGCTTACTGTGAAGATCGTATGAAAAGCGCTATATAAAATGGTAGCTATTGTTATCATTTGTATATGTATTTGCTCCCATCTAGACTGCAAATTATTTTAGGGCAAGAATAATCTCTAATAATTCTGTGGATCCTCTTTATCACACATCACAGTATTATGAATAGAAGATAAGAAGAGAGATAGAGAAAGACAGATATCATTACTACCATGTTCTTTAAAAGTGATGTCTAGGACGGCATATTATAGATACAGTATTATCTCTGATGATCCTTTATTCATAATTATAATTATAATACCTATTCTCAAAAACCAACCGATAATCCATATGGGGAGGATAATCCATATAGAACATGACAAAGACACTAATGACAAAGTGTTGGAATTCCACTGAGGCAGTATAGTCAATCCTACCACATCCCAACCCCCCATTCACTCACCTTTGGGAACGCAGTACCTAGTTAAAGACCTCCTCACTGCTTATTCCCACACCTTTATTCTTGCCACTTTACTAAAAACAATAGGATTTCTCCCCGACAACTCCCTTTCTCCGTAATGTGGATGTAATTCTCTGGCCTTAAAGTTAAAAGTATTACCTATTTCCTGACCCAAAAAAAAAAAAAAGAAATCTAAAGAGGCTCCTTGTTCCACCAATTGGACCTACTCTCATCTCTGAGCCTGACAAGAGACTTCCACCTAAACACTTCTCTGCAGAAACACTTCCAGTCCACTACCTAGGTCACATTTGCTAGGCTTACCTTCTCTAATACATTCCTAAGAAGAAAAAACAGAATAAAAATTATAACAATAAACAATTTCTATAACATAAACGACCCAAAGGATAAAATTCCTTCAGAAATCCATGTTTATAATTTTTGTGTCATAGACACCTTTTGAAGTCTTGTGAAAACTATGGATCCTTTCTCAGAACAATATTATTAAATGCATAAAATACATAGGATTACAAAGGAAAGCAACCATGTTGAAATACAATTATCAAAATTTTTAAAAAAAAGAGACCCCAGGTTAAGAACTCTTGATCTAAAGCATCAATTTTTTTTTTAAGTTGAATAAGGATAAATGACAAAAACAAATCCAGGATGTAACTGAACTGAGAAAGCAACTAATAGAAACTTAGAAGGGAAATGGGTTTCAATACAAAGCAAGCAATATGAACAGCAGATTAATTGGCATCACAGAAGATGCTGGGGATAAAAGAGAGAGAGAAAAAGGTAGATGTTGTTTCAGAGTACCTAACTAATAAAAATTTTCCAGAACAGAATCAGACAATATGCAAATAGAGAAAACACATAGAATATCAGGACAGAGAAACTAAAACTATAATTCACTAAGGCACAAATTCTCCAAACATCAAGAAACAAGAAAATTTCATTTAAAAAATCAGAATAACATCACACTTCTCCAAAAACAGAAAAAAGAAAATGTCGATGCGGAATAAAAATACACATATATAAAAACTTTTTATTTAATATTTTATTTTTCCCAATTACATGTAAAAACAATTTTAACATTCTTTTTTTTTTCAAATTTTGAGTTCCAAATTCTCTCTTTCCTTCCCCTCCCCCACAATGAGAAGGCAAGTAATTTGACATAGGTTATACGTGTGTGGTCATACACAACACATTTCCATGTAAGTCATTCTGTAAAAGAAAACACAGACCAAAAAAAAGAAAAAAAAGAAAGTAAAGAAAGGGTATCACTGATCTGCATTCAGGCTCTACCGGTTTTCTCTCTGGAGACAGAGAGCACCTTTCATCTTAAGTCCTACAGAACTGTCTTGGATCATTGTATTGCTAAGAATAACTAAGTTACTCATAGTAGATCATCATACAATATTGCTGTTACTGTGTAAATGTTCTCCTGGTTCTGCTCATTTCACTTTGCATCAGTTCACGTAAGTCTTTCAATGTTTTTCTGAGAGCATCTTGCTCATCACATCTTTAAGCATAATAGTAGTCCAATAATATATAGCAACTTGTTCAGCTATTCCCCAATTGATAGATATCCCCTCAATTTCCAATTCTTTGCCAACACTAAAAAAGTTGCTATAAATATTTTTGTACCCATAGGTCTTTTCCTTTTTGTTTTTATCTCTTTGGGATATAGACCAAGTCACAGCATTGCTTGGTCAAAGGGTATGCATGGTTTTATAGCTCTTTGGGCCTAGTTCCAAATTGCTCCCCAAAACGGTTGAATCACTATACAAAACTTCACCAATAGTACATGAGTGTTTTATTTTCCCACATCCCCTCCAACACTTGTCATTTTCTTTTTCTGTCATATTAGTCAATCTGACAGGTGTGAGGTAGTAGCTCAGAGTTGTTTTAATTTGCATTTCTCTCATCAATAGTGATTTAGAGCATTTTTATATGACTATAGAAAGCTTTGATTACTTTGTCTGAAAACTGCCTGTTCATATCCTTTGACCATTTATTAATTAAGGAATGGTTCTTGTTCCTATAAATTTGACTCCATTTTCTATATGTTTGAGAAATGAAGCCTTTATCAGAGAAACTCACTGTAAAAAAAAATTTTTTTCACAGTAATGATTACCAACTAACTATGTATTTCCCTCCATCCTATTTTCCTCGTTTATCCAACTGTCTCTCTCCTTTTACCCTGTCCATTCTCAAAAGTGTTTTTCTTCTGACTTTTACTTCCCCCAAACTGGCCTCCCTTCTATCCCACTCCCCCTTCTCTTATGTCCTTCTCTTCCTACTTTCCTGTATGGTAAGACAGATTTCTACACTCAACTTATTCCTTCTTTGTGCCAATTCCAACGAGAGTGAGGTTCATGTGCTCTCCCCCGCCCCCCCCCGCTTCCCCCATTTTCCCCTCCACTGTAAAATCTCTTTCAGACCTATTTTATGCCTGATGATTTACCCCATTCCACCTCTCTCTTTCCCCTTCTCCCAGTGCATTCCTTTTTTCTTATCCCTTAATTTTATTTTTTAGATAATCATACCATTACATTCAACTCATGCTCTGTTTTCTGTCTATGTATACTCCTTCTAACTGCCTTAACAGTGAGAAAGTTTTTAAGAACTATATATATCATTTACCCATGTAGGAATATAAACAGTTTAACCTTATTGAATCCCTAATGATTTCTCTTTCCTATTTACCTTTTTATGCTTCTTTTGTATCTTGTATTTGAAAGTCAAATTTTCTATTCAGCTCTGATCTTTTCATCAGGAATGCTTGAAAGTCCTCTATTTCATTTAATTTCCATTTTTCTTCTGAAGGATTATACTCAATTTTGCTGGGTAGATGATTCTTGGTTGTAATCCTAGCTCTTTTGTCCTCTGAAATATCATATTTCAAGCCCTCCAATCCTTTAATGTAGAAGCTGATAAATCTTGTGTTATCCTGACTGTAGCTCCACAATACTTGAATTGTTTCTTTCTAAGATACTTACAATGTTTTCTCCTTGACCTGAGAGCTCTGGAATTTGGCTATAATAATTAATATAACCTACTTTTTAAGGAGTTTTCTCTCTCTCATTGGATTTGTTGGCCTATTCTGTTTTTTAAGGTGTTATTTTCTTCATTATTTTTTCTGCCCATTTACCGAGCTGTTGACTCTTTTTCATGATTTTCTTGTATCATTCTCATTTCTCTTCCCAGTTTTTTTTCCTACCTCTCTTGCTTGATTTTTAAAATCCTTTTGGAGCTCTTTCATAGCCTGGGATCAATTCATATTTTTCTTTGAGGCTTTGGATGCAGGAATTTTGACTTTGTTGTCTTCTTCAGAGCATATGTTTTGATCTTCCTGGTCACCATAGTAACTTCGTATGGTCAGAATTTTTTTTCTGTTGTTCGCTCGTTTTCCTGCCTATTTCTTGATTTTTAAAGTGATTTTAACGCTAAAGTGAAGCACTGCTTCCCAAGTGGAGGAGGTACTATCCCAAGCTTCAGGTTCTTTGTGCAGCTGTTTTCAGAAGTAACTCTGGGGACCTGTAGGTTTTGGGCTCTTCCAAGGTGGTATGATCTGGGGAGAGATGTCTTTACTACTCTCCTGTACTGTGCCTGGGTTTGTGGGCAACCACAAGCACTTTTTTTAGCCCTGGAACTGTGACCAGGGTCCCTGTTCCCCTGTGACCACAAGCTCTGCTGTGCTAGTGTTCCTCCTCACACTGGGACTAAGACCCAGGACTGCGACCCAGATCCAAGTATAGGCAATGTAACGGAGTCCTGCCACTGATTCAGTGGCTCCTAAGGCCTGCTCCAACTTGTAAAGAGAAAGACTGTACCCCTGGATCGCGTAACTTACAAAAATGATCATATTGAGTGAAAGAAAAAAAAAGAATTTACTTCAAAAACACAGAAAACCTAGAAGGATACAGCAACAAAAATCTACAACTGAAGAGACAACGACAAGCAACAGAAAATTAACTTGAGATTGACTAATAAAATATTATTACTATTTAATATATGCCCAAATAAACATAATCTATTCTAATCACAAAAGAAAAAAATAAACTCAAAATCTGGATGAAAATGTATATAATAATGAAAAGAAAATAGTAAAGGTCACTAAAATATATTCATGTTTACTAATGCAAACATTTAACACAGATGAGAAACAATAACAATGACAGAAGAATGGGAGAAGTTGCCAGTTTGTTCTAAAGGTAAAACGCCTATCTATAATGGGGAGGGAGAAGTAAGGTTTAACTAAGGTAAAAACTAACAGCTTAAAAAATATGTAATATAACGTACTAACTTGGTTTTCTAATTAAAATAAATATGGATACTTGTTATATGTCACAGGCAGGATTTGAACTCAGGCCAGACCTCTATTAAATATATCCCATTCCTTCTCCTGATAAATGCTATGCTTTTATAAATAGGAAAAAAGGATGTGTATATATACATACACACACACACATCTTAAAATCAGTCATTTTTGTATTCCTTTTAATTGTAATTACTCTAGTAATACACAGTGATACCTATTGTGCAAATGATAATCTGAGAGACGTGCCTAGAGCACTGAAAGGATAAGTGATTAACCCAGGGCCACAAAGCCAATGTCAGAGGAAGGACCTGAATCCATGTCTTCCTGACTTTGAGGCCAGCTCCCTATCTATCACACTACAATGCCACTCAACTCTGTAACTTTTTTTTTTAAAAGGCACTATCATATCTACTAATGTTATAGTGTATCTTATCTTCATAGCTCTGAGATGGGGAGAATAGGTATTAGCATCTTCACTGTAATGACATGAGAAACTGAGATAAAGGGAAATTAATTGGTTTGCTCAATGATACAGAGCCGATTATGTTAGACCTAGATTTCAGATGCCCCAGTTTGGAATTTAAAGCTCTTTGCACTCAAATATATCATGTGAATATAGTTATAATAGGTAATACAACTTAATGCTAATGGATTACATTTTCTTGTTCCTATAATATTTTATATTTGTAATTGAACGACATGAGTACCAATTACCATAGTAACAGTAGAATAGAGTAAATGTAGTTTCTTCATAATTGTTCCATGTTGGTATAAATCACATTATATTTCTCATAATAAATATTTCAGCCACAGAATAATTCAGTTTTTTTAATTTGTGAAAAATAAGTTGTAGAAGTACACAGAAAGGTACATATATGGATAGCCTTAAAAATAAACAGAAGATAATTATTTTATTCGTTCATTGACATCCATTTGCATTATGTCCTCTAAAATATGTCTACTTTAATCCTGTGATATATAGGCTTCTTTCTGCTATTTTAAGACTCAATTTAAAAAAAAAAGAGCACTAGTTATAACTCAAAATACAGAAGGGAATCTTATTTACTTTTAAAAACTTATTTAAAAGCAATCAATAATTCATTTTATAGAGAAGGTTAAAAGAGAATTAATAAAATATTTGTCATGAGTGGTTTGAGTAGTTACTAGTTTAATGTTTAGAAATTAAATTTTCTGTACTCAGGATATTAATAAGCTTGAGTTTTCAGGTTTTGCTTTGGTTTCTTTTAGAGAAAAACATAAATGCTTTAATCATCCAGTTTTCACATAAAGAGAGGACCATATAACAAGTTTTTTTTTTAGAAGATATTTTTAAGAACCATATTATAGGGGCAGCTAGGTGGCCCAGTGAATAGACCTCTGGCCTTGGTGTCAGGAGGACCTGAGTTCAAATCCAATCTCAGATAGATAACACTTATTAGCTGTGTGACCCTGGGCAAGTTACTTAACCCCAATTGCCTCACCAAAAAGCAAAAACAAAACAAAACAAAACAAAACAAAAAACCCACCATATTATGATCAGTTAAAGGGAAAAGAGGTGGAAAGAATAAGTCAGTAAGCCAGGAAGACATGGACAGTGAGAAATAAAGGAAGAGAAGAGTACTAGAGAGAAGGGAAGAGAGCCAATCAGACCTGGAACAGAAAAATATTAAATGATTCATGCCCCACTCCCTCCTATCCTTGTCATCACCCCTACTCCTACCCCGCTACATTGTGGAATTAGTATTCTTCTATTCCAATAACTAGTCAAAATTTACCTACTCTTATGCCCCTGTTCTCACCAATCAACATATCCCACCCAGCCCCTGCTCCCTAAAATATGTATTTTTTCAGTTTAACAATTCATCCTGCAGCTCCATCCCTCCACCTCAATTCAGCAAAATCCTTCACTGACCCATCACCAAGTGAGCATAGAAGCACCACCAGTTCCCCAAGCCAGCCTAACCCCGAAAAATCTAGACCTCCCTGTCTCTGCCAAAAGTACCTTTTCCTTAAATCCACCTGCTGGAAACTTATCTCTGACAATTTCTAACATTCGTTTCTCAATTCCTGAAAGTATTTTCTCAAAGTAAAGCACAGAATCAAGAAGTACTGGCTAGGATATCGAGATGTGTCTTATTATTTGTTGTTCTGTTGTTTCAGTCACATCCGACTCTTCATGACCTTATTTGGTGTTTTCTTAGGAAAGATACTGGAGTGGTTTGCCATTTTCTTCTCCAGCTCATTTTACAGATGGTAAAACTGAGACAAGCAGGGTTAAGTAACTTGCCCAGGGTCACATAGCTAGGAAGTGTCTGAGGCTGGATTTGAACTCTTGAAGAGTCTTCCTGATTCCTTGACCAGTGCTCTATCCACTTCGCCACCTAGCTGCCCTTGTCTTATTATCAGAAATCTTTTTTTTAATGGTAATTTTTATTTATTTTTTGTTTTCAACATTTACTTCCACGAGATTTTGAGTTCCAAATTTTCACCCCATCTCATCCCTCCCCCGACCCCAAGATGGCATGCATTCTAAGTACCCCTTCCCCTAGTCTGCTTTCCCTTCTGTCTCTCCCTGCCTTCTCTTATCCCCTTACCCTTCAATTTTCCGGTAGGGCAGGATGGATTTCTGTACCGCATTTCCTGTATTTCTTATTTCCCAATTGCATGCGAAAACATTTTTTTTAAACATGTGTTTTTAAAACTTTGGGCTCCAAATTTCTCCCTTCCTCCCTCCCCACCCACCCTCATTGATAAGGCAAGCAACTAAATA
>NW_020954590.1:64546141-64554668 GCF_900497805.2 Vombatus ursinus
CGCTGCTTACTCATGATCCCAGCCAATTATTTGAGTTTTAAACTCTCTGTTAAGGTAAAAGTCTGCTTCCAGTGTGAAGAATGAACTGTCCCAAGCTTTGGGGTTTTGTACAGCTGTTTTCAGAGGTACTTCTAGGGACCTGTAAATTTTCAGTTCTTCCAAGGTGCTATGATAAGGGGCGAGGTGTTTCCTCTACACCACCACAATAAGCTCCACCACACCAGCATTCCTCCTCACCCCAGGACCGCCCATCAGAACTGTCACCCAGATCCAAGCACGGGCAAAGAAAGAGAGCCCTCCCTCAGCACTGGCAAAGAGATCCTTGCAACCCCCCTCTGAACAGCCACTCGATTCCCCCTCAGTCTGTGGGCCGGAAGCACAGGAAAAAGCCGGGGCCCCAGGCCGCACTCCAGACTTGCGGCTGAGACCTAGCTTCTTCTTCTTCTGTCACCGCAGTCACAGACTTTTCCCACTGACCTTCCACGTTGTCTTTGGTGTTCCTGGGTTGAGAAGGCTGGAAACCGCCACAGCTGCCTGCGGTTCAGTCCTCTGAGGCCTGCTCCAGGGTCGTTGCGGCCTGCGCTCCTCTCCCCACCAGGCACGATATACCTTTCCAATCAACCATCCAGGCTGTCTTTGGCTGGAAATTTGTTTCACTCTATCTTTTTGTGGGTTCTGCTGCTTTAGAATTTGTTTAGAGCCATTTTTTTAGATATTTGGAGGGCTTTGAGAGAGAACTCAAGATAGTCACTGCTTTCCCTCTGCCATCTTGGCTCCGCCTCCCCAGAAATCTTTTTATTTGCAAATGAACTGCCAAAAATTTAATTTTAGGAAGAGATCCACTAGTCCTTTAAATAGAAACCAAGGAGAGGTAGCTAGGTGGCACGGTGGATAGAGCACCGGTCCTGAAGTCAGAAAGACCTGAGTTCAAATCCGGCCTCAGACCCAACACTTAACACTTACTAGCTGTGTGACCCTGGACAAGTCACTTAACCCTGGTTGCCTAAATAAATAAATAAATAAATAAATAAAAATAAATAGAAACCAAGGATCAGATCCAGACTATAGGAGCCTCCTCATCCTGACTGCATTCCATTCAACAAGCACCTACTGTAAGGCAGCCTTTTATGCTGGGCCCTAGAGATGCTAAAACAGAAATAAAACACTCCTGGTCCTCCTAGAACTTGGATTCTACTGGAGGAAGCAACAATGCTAGAGGCAAACATATACAAACTGGACTATTTTGTTTCTGTTGTTATTCAGACCAGAGATTTCCGCAGGGTAGGGAACTCCTAGTGTGAGGATTTATTTTACCAAGGGAATATTATAGTCTTAGAGAGCAGCCTGAAAAATGAGAGATCAAGTGACTTGCCTAGGGTCACAAAATTAGGATATACCAAAGGCAGGACTTGAAGTGGCGGGTAATGAGGAAGGGAGGAGATAGAATGCTGAGTTGTAAGTGTGGTGGGAATACAGTGGATATGAGGGGAAGCAATGTGTGATCAATCAAAAAAAACAGCTGAAAAATGATTATTTTATAATGTATTATTATCTAATTTGATATTTTGATGTTCTTTGACCTAATTTCTTAACTCATTTATAGCTATCTCCCCCAAAAAATGACTATAGCATAACCCAGGATGTCATGGCCCAGTGGATAGAGTGCTGAGCCTCAAGTCAGGAAGACTCATCTTCTTGAGTTCAAATTAAACCTCAGACACTTACTAGCTGTGTGACTCTGGGCAAGTCACTTCACCCTGTTTGCCTCAGTTTCCTTATCTGTAAAATGAGCTGGAGAAGGAAATGGCAAACCACTCCAGTATCTTTGCCAAGAAAATCCCAAATGGGGTCTCAAAGAGTCAAACATGAGTGAAAACCAACTAAACATCAGGATAACATGACACCTTCTCACTACCTCTTCAGTTGTTCCAGTACCATCTTTTTGCTATATATAGATCACTTTTAAGCATTCTTCCTAAACCTCCTTGCCTATATTTCTGTCCCTTCCACTTCCATTTGTGAATTCTAGTAACAGTACTTTTAATAGTTATTGGCTTTTTTTTTCCTCCCCTAGATTTGATTACTTTCACAATGACTCACAGTGATAGGATAATAGATGTGAAATCACTGTGAAAAGTTAAAAGCATTATACAAATATGATTTATTATGATGATAACTATATAATTATGCCTCAATCCCTTCTATCATAAATAAGTCTCTCCTGTTTACAACTGTCTGATTATTTTGTGCACAGCAGGGACAGAAGTCAGATTAAAACATGAGGTAGTGCAGCCTAATGCAGCATTTCTCAAACTGTGTTTGGGGAAATTCAGTTTAGAGCCCTGGTGGTTCAAGTAGAACACGAATGATGTGGAAAAAAACCTTCAGCGCTAAGCATATTTTTCAATCTAAGAACAGCATGAGAGACTTTGTCAAATGCTTAATGAAATCTAGGCCAACTTTATTTACAGCAATCTCCTGATCTATCAGGCTAATGTTGTTATTCAGCAGTTTCATTCGTTTTTGACTCTTCATGATTTCGTTTGGGGTTTTCTTGGCAAAGATACCGGAGTGGTTTGCCATTTCTTTCTCCAGCTCACTTTATAGATAAGGAAATTGAGGCAAATAGGGTGAAGTGCCTGGCCCAGGGTCACACGGTTAGTAAGTGTGTGAAGCCAAATTTGAACCCAGGTTTTCCTGACTCCATGCCCAGCACTCTGTCCACTGTACCACCTAGCTATGCCAGGCTAGTATTTCTGCTCAAAAATGATAGATACATGGGTAGACCAGAGATAATAATGATTTTGATGATGACAACAATAATGACCATGATAATAATAACTTGATCTAGGACTTTAAGCAGGGCCTGGAGTCAGGAGGACTTATATTTCTGAGTTCAAATCTGGACTCAGACACTTACTAGCTATGTGACCCTAGGCAAGTCATTTAGCTCTGTTTGCCTTAGTTTCCTCATGTGCACAATGAGCTGGAGAAGGAAATGGCAAGACACTCCAGTATATTTGCCAAGAAAACCCCAAATGGGGTCACGAAGAGTCAGACTCAACTGAATGACTAAACAACAACAATAAAATAGGGCTTTAAGGTTTACAAAGTACTTTACATATATCATCTCATTTGACCTTCACAACAACCCTGGGAGGTAGATACCATTATCATCCCCATTTTACATTTGAGGAAACTGAGGCAGAGAGAAGCTAATTAATGTGTTTGGTCACACAGCTACTAAGTATCTAAGGCAGAATTTGAACTCAGTTCTTCTTGACACCTGATCTATTGATCTATAGATCAATGATATTTATGTTCATCATTTTTAAAATCTAAAAATATGTTAATACTGCCAAGGTAAGTGAATTTATCCACGGTATTCAAAATTTCCCCATCTGCTGTAACCAGTGGATGGTGCAGTGATGGCTGGTGAAGAAGTTGTGTTTTCTTAATGTTAATTGTTAGGCAAAAATTAGCATAAGCAGCAAAGAATCAATCCATACTTTGTTCACATCTCAGCCTCAGAGGCTGCATGGAGTGCACAATCATCTGTGAACAAAAAGTCACACACTAACTCTCCCTCCATTTTAGTCTTGGTTGTAGCCTTTTCAAGTTAAATAATTTACTGTCAGTGTGGTAGCTGACCTTAATGTCGTTTTCATCCTCATTGAAGACATCCAGCATCATTGAAAACATCACGCCAAAAAGCATGAGAGCAAGCACACATCCGTGCTTCACTCCACTGGTGACCAGGCAAGTGCAAGAGCATCATCCATTATCCAGAACCTATGCAAGTATGCCATCATGAAACTAATCTTTCTTAAGTAGAGTATAATGAAAACCCTTCTTTGGGACAAAAATGTATTGCGATCAACAATAAAATAACCTATATTTACTGGCAGAGGTATTTAACAAAAATCAAAAACAAAACAACAAATGAAAGGGATAAAGGGAAAGGAGGTGGTAATCACAAAGGCAAAACTGTCTTATCCATAATAATAATGGAGTTAAACCATAAGTGAGTATAAGATTTAATAGTCTTAAAATACAAATGCAGTGTGTTTTATTTCTTAGTTATAATCACTGGGATAACTAGGGAAAATTAACATGGATTTCACTCTCCCTAGTATCAACAAAAGCAGTAAGAAGAATAAGAAAATGAGAGAAAATATCAAATGAACTGCTTATAACAGTAAATATGAAAGGTCTGAATTAAAAGAAAAAGTTAAAGAACAGATCATTAAAGAGAACCTATAAATATATTGTTTACAGGAAATACATTTAAAAAAGAAATTGACAAATTAAAATTAAAAGTAACATCTAAAATATGTCATGAAACTTCATATTAAAAGGAATGGTACATAATAAAGTAGAATTAAATTTAGATAAATGGAAAGAGACAGTTGCATTACATAATCGCCAAGTGAATAATGAATAACAGAAATGCTACAATTCTCAATTTACATGCACAAAATAGCTTGACAATTCAATTAACAAAAAAATGACAGAAATATGAGCAGAAATGGACAAAAATGTAACAAAATTGGAGAACAGGAGAACATCAACACTCTGATATTAGAATGTGAAATCAAATAAAAGACCTAAGCTGTTTACTTCATAAATTCACATTTACAATAGATAAAGAAAACTATATTAGTAGAGAGACTACACTCTTTTTGAATGCACACAGAACACTCACCCAAACTAATGACAGAAAGGATCGATAACAATCAAAAATTATACATATTATACTTCCAGGCCACCATGCAAGAAAAAAGGAGTTAAATAACAATAACATGAGAAAAGATATACAATTATAGGTGAGATGAAAAAATTAAACAAAAAAAATTAAACAGGAAAATAATCATAGAATATTTAAAAGATGATCAATCCTACCATATGTCACAAGTAAAATCAGCGAGCTAACTAAACCTGTTTTTAAATATGAATTTATATAACAAAGGCATTTACTTATACAATATTAAAAAGGATAAAAAAGTACAAATTTAGTTAACTTAAGCAATAGACAACAGAAAAAATAACCAAAAGAAAAGTAAAATGAGAATGATGTTAAAAGCAAAAAAAAAAAAATAGAAAATTAAAGAATAATTGAACTAATAATCCAAAAGTTGTTGAATAGGCCAATAAAGTAGAAAATTCATTAACAAAATTAATTTTTAAAAGGAGAGTTCAAATGGAAATCAACAAAACTACAAATGTAAAAGAAAAACCAGAACAAACAAAAGAAATTAAGAAAATGCTTAGGTAGTTAGGTATATATACATATATATTTCTTTTAAAAAAATTAGGGACCTTAAAGGAAATAGACAAAAAGTTTTGAATATATAAATTGTCCCATATAACACAAAAGAAAATATTTAAATAAAGCAATCTAAAAGAAACAAATAAGACAGCTCAAGAACTTCCGCTGTAAAAACCACCTGGCCCAGATAGATTTATAATAGACTTATTTCAGACATCACAAAAATAAGTCATCCCTATATTACACAGAATCTTCATAACTAGAGACAAAAATGGTATACTACCCATTACCTTTTATGAGGCAAATATATTGTCGATCTTAACCTAACAAAGATAACAGCAAAAATAAAACTGTAGTCTATTTTCTTAATGAATATAGATGTGAAAATATTAAATATTAGCTAATAAAATTCAATTGTACATTATATTATGCCATCAATAGTATATGTCTATATTAACACAATGTGTAAACAAAAATCCCAAATTATTATCATATTAATAAAGAAGGAAGTACCTTTAAATAAAATCAAATACATACTAATGTTAAAGACTAAAAAGGATGAGAATAGAAGATTTTTCCTCAGAGCTACACAAATAGCTATCTTATGCTGAGAACTAGCATAATAAGCAATACAAAAATATTAGAAGCAATGTATCTAAATACACGTACAATGTTTAAAAAAGTACTACTTTCAACATTTTGATTTAGTATTGGAAATCCCAACCCTAAAAAAAAAGTTATTAAACAGCATTGGAAATGAGGCCAAATATTACTTTTTGTGGATGATAATGTAATTTTGTGAGTGTGCATGTGTGTGCGTGTGTCTGTGTGTGTGCGTGCCTGCACGTTTGTGTATGTAATTTTGGTTTCAACCAAAACTTACATGGAGACAAGTGAGTTCAGCAAATTTGCAGAATAAAAGAATAGCCCACAAAAATCATTTTCATTCTATTGACCAGCAATAATGATAAATAAAACAAGACAAGGAAACTCCACTTTTGATAATAAAAACTATTAAATATTTAGGAATTAATGTATCTAAAATACATATAAAATATATAAGAAAAATTATGAAACCATGAAAACTGAAAGGACTAAAAATATATGTAAAATTATTCAATGTTCATGGATGAGTATAATATAGTAAAAATTACAATACTCACAAAATTAATCAATACATTTAATGTAATACCATTCAAAATACTGTGGTTATTCATTAACTGAATAAATCATACTAAAATCAATATGGAAAAACAAACAGGCAATAAGAACAAATACTGAAGACAGTGCAGAAGAGGGATTTATTAGTTCAAAGGGAGAGTGGCTTGACATCAAGAGCAATGATAGAAATAGAAAATATCAGGTTTAGGCTCTTTCGTCCATAGCACCTTAATGACTCCACAGAAAATTTACATTCCTAAGAAAAATTCTAGAGAAGATATGAAAGAGTAAGAATAAAAGGAGTGGAAGGAAAACAAAAGTTCTTAGAAGGGACATTACAAATCACTATCAATCTAACCAAAGAATTGTTGAGGTGGTAGGTGACAGAGAGGCTTAAGTACCTCTTCTGAGCTGAAAAAGAAAGAGCTCAATAAAACTCAAGGAGTCTTGGATTGTGCACAGTAATGGGAAGAAGAGAAAGAGGTAGACTAGAGACTGGGTTAGGCATACTGTAATCAAAACAAAAGGCAGAGAGGAAGGAGGGAACAAGTTAAGGAAGATACACAGAAAAGACAGAAAGATAGAGAGATGACAGATACACATGCATATAGTGTCTATATTTAAGTGAACAGATAATGGAAGAAAGCATGAAGCTGATAATTTTAAGTATAAATGTAAACAGACTAAATTCTCCAAGAAAAATAAAAAAGAATTAATAAGGCAAAGTCAACAATTTGTTATATGCTGAATACAAAAAAATATTTAAAAGAAAACGGGGGCATTTTGCTTGAGGTGGTTCTAAAGAAGCAGGAGTTACATCATCATCTCAAATAAGGCAACAATAAAAGTGATAAAGCTAAAAGAGCTTAAAGTCATTAGAGAAAATGAAAAAAATATTAAAGGTATATTTACTAAATAGTGCATATGTGTATAGATATGCCTTCTCCAATTAGAATGTGTGCTCTTTGAGGGCAGGAACTGTCTTTTTCATGTTTATATTCCCAGCACCAGGAATGTGCCCTTCATGTAGGTGTGCAATAAATGTTATTGACCAACTGAGTGACAGACTGATTTTCCTACAGCTCAAGTCTCACCACATCATTTCACTACTCTATAAATTCCATTGGCTTTCTATTACTTTCCAGGATCAAATATGAAATGCTCTCTTGAGCATTTAAAGCCCTTCACAACCTGGTCTCTTCCTGCTTCTTTCTATGATTTCTTATATTTTACTCACTTCAATGTACTTTACGATCCAATGGTGCTAGCCTTCTTGCTATTTCTCACATGACACTCCCACCTCCTGATTCTGGGTATATTCACTAGATATTTTCACTGGATATTTTACAGACATTCTCCCATGCCTAAAATTCCCCTATGCCTTCTGTCACCTAATTTCCCTGGCTCCTTTCTAGATTCAGCTCAACATTACCTCTGTAAGAGAATTTTCCCAGTCACTCTTTCCTATCCTACCCACTGCTGACGCCTTTCCTTTGAAATTACCTCCAAATTACCTGGTGTGTATCTTTTGTATACATAGTTGTTTGCATGTTATCTCCTCCATTAGAATGTGAGCTCCTTAAAATAAGGGATTGTTTTAGCCTTTCTTTGTATCCTCTGCAACAGAAATATATGTGTGTGTATATATATATACATTTTTTTTTTTTTACTTTCAGGCATTTGGGGTTAAGTGACTTGCCCAGGGTCACACAGCTAGTAAGTGTCAAGTGTTTGGTCTGAAGTTGGATTTGAACTCAGGTCCTCCTGATTTCAGGGCTGGTGCTCTATCCACTGCGCCACCTAGCTGCCCCAATAGAAATATATATTAAAGATGATGAAAAAAATGAAACAACAAACTAAAACTTTGGGGATACAGATGAAGCAATTTCCAGAAGAAAATTAATTTTTCTGAAAAAATTATATGAACAAAATAGAAAAAGAAACCAAGTATGCAATTTTAAAAGACTAGAAAATAAACCATTGGTAACCTTAGAAGAGAAACTCAAAAATAAAAAAAATCACTGTCTTCTTTTCTTGTTTTTTTTTTTTTGTTTGCTTATTTCAGTTCAGGAAAAGATTAACAAAAAAAAAAAAAAA
>NW_020954590.1:64554688-64686209 GCF_900497805.2 Vombatus ursinus
AAAGGAAAAAAATCAAATTAAAGGACAAGGTGATAACATACCAGAGAAAAAAATTAACAGATTTTTGATAAGCTAATATATATAAATAGCAGCAAATCTGAGAATTCAAAATAAAATGGTAAATAGCTAAAAATATTTCAATACACAAACTGACAAATCAAGGAAGAGGAATTTTAAATAATCCAATACCATAAAAAGAATAAAGCAAACCTAAGTGGATTACCAAGGAAAAAGCCCTCAAATCAGATTGACTTACAATTGAATTTCATCAAACATTTTAAAGGCGATTAATACCTATTCCTTAAAAGTGATTATCAAAAATAGAGAGAACCTGAATTAATTTTTTATGACACAAGTATGGTTTTATAAATGAACCAGGGAGATACAAAGGAGAGAAAAGAAATCAATTTTCATTAATATTCATGAGTAATCATTCTCAATTATGAATATTGATGTAAATATTTAATAAAATCCTTACAAAAATTTTAACAAAATTTTCTGAGATTACAGAACTATATCCAGAAAATAATTCATTATTACCATGTTACCATATCAGAGATAGAATGATAATTAAACATTAAGAAAATACTTTGCACAATCATTATAAAAATATTTATAGTATGGCATGATTAATATAATCAATAATAAATGCACAAAATGATTTTAAAGCAATAGAACACTTATATAAGTTAAAAACCCTAAAAAGCATAAGCATGGAAGAGTGAACCCTTATTTAACATGATAAAAAGAAAATATTTAAAACCAAGTTCAATGGAGAAACATGGGAAGCTTTCCCAGTACTAGCAGGATTAAAGCAAATATGTTCCCTCTTCTAAATAGTATCATTCTAGACAAGCAAGTGATAGCAATAAGATAAGAGATTAAAATCAAAGATATAAATTTAAATTATATATATATATATAAATATCTATATTTGCAAATGAACAGATGGGCTTCTTAACAAAACCCCAGAGAAGTATGTAAGAAACAAATTGAGATGATTAATAGTTTAATCAAGACAGTAGAATACAAAATAAATCCCTCAAAATCATCAAAACCTTTATACAATACTAACCAAAATAAAGAAGAAATGGCATTTCATGGAAAATACTTACAAAATGCAGAAACTGCCTGGGAACTAACCTCTCCTTACATATAACTAATTTATATGAATAAAACTACAGAAGTTTTTTTACAAAAATAAAGGCAAATAACTAGAAAGATAATAGTGTTCATCATTGGACTCTGCCATTTTACTAAAGCAGCAATAATACCTAAATTGATTTACAAATTTAATGCAATACCAATGAAATTACCCAGGGGATTTTTTTAGAACTAGAAGAAAAAAAAATCATTTAGAATAACAAAAGGACCAGAATTTCAAGGGAAATAATGAAAAAGAAAAGGTCAAATGAAGGAAACTTTTCATTACTGAATCTCTATATTACAAAACAGCAGTCATCAAAATTATTCAATATCCATTAAAAAAATCAGTCATTAGAGTAGAAAAGCAAAAAATGAAAGCAGTTGAGTATAGTAACCCAATGCTTGATAGACAAAAAAACTAGTAAATTAATTCCTTTTTTTTCTTCTTTGACAGTAACTGCTGAGAAAACTGGAAAGACGTTTGGCAGAAATTAAATTTAGACCAACTTCTTGCCCATATTCCACAATAAGTTCTAATGAATATATATACATATATATATACACACACACACACATATATATATATATATACACACACACACATATATATATATATACACACACACACATATATATATACACATATATATATAAGGTCACCTCATTAAAAAAAAAAATTAGAAGAAAACAAAGTCTCTTTCTTTACCTCTCACAATAATGTCCAGTGGCTCCCTATTTCCTCCACAATCAAATTTAAAATCCTCTGATTGGCTTTTAAAGTCCTTCATAACCTAGCCTTTTTCTACTGTTCTATTCTTTTTACACTTTACTCTTCTCCATTCAATCTACTATCCAGTGACAACAGCCTTTTTTTCTGTTCCTTGCACAAAACATTCTACCTCTCCCAATCCTGACCCTTTTTTTTTTTTTTAAATCAGCTGTTCTACCATGCTTTCATTCTTCACCTATGCCTTCTGGCTTCCCTAACTTCCTTCAGGTGTCAGATCAAATTCCACCTGCTGTGGGAAAGAAGCCTTTCCCAGTTCCCACCTTCCTACCCAATGCTAATGCCTTCCCTCTGAGATTATAGAAAGTTCTTGCTTCACATAAGTGGACCTTTGCATAGACCTCAACATGAAATGATTTTTATGTAATGAGAATTTACCCCAACCCATCCACTTCATTTAGCCTATATAACAAAGGCATAGACCAAATAATTCCTTTACACAAGTCATAAAATGTACTAACATGCATATTAAATACCATACCATGATAATAAACAGAATTATAAAATGAAAGGTGAAGTTAATGATAAAGTATATACCATATTGTACAGTAAAGTTATCATAGATATGCAGTATGTTGCCCCTTTCCCACTCACTACACTTACTTAGCCTTTATCCCTGGTGGTTGGCTGTGCAACTTTTTTTATGAAGCAATCAAGAGATATTTGGACAGTGGTTTTCTTTTTTTCCCTCATGTTGTCCCTGACAATAGCAAGCAATATTATCCTCAACTAATCTTTGACCTTTAAAAATTTTTGAAGTTATTTGGATCCATCTTTTCTTTCAGAATTCTTTATGGCAAGTCAAATCAGTATAATGCCAATTTATGACATCTCACAAATGAGAAGTCTGGACTTCCAGTTGACTCTGTATGTTTCCTTTCTCATTATAATGTGTGCTCCTTCATTTCAGAGACTGGTTTTGCCTCACCCACTTGAGATTAGCACAGTGCCTAGCAAATAGAACAGTAAGCATACAATAAATACTTCCTGACCGAGTTTCTGACTAACCCTTGTAATCCACCTTCTACTCCCTTCATTCTGGTGAAACTGTTCTCTATTTAGAAGAGAGGGATAAAAAGTTTAGGTAAATTCAGCCAATGAAGCTGGGCGGCAATAGTGAAAAGAGCACTCTGTGAATAAGTATTGGTAATGTCTCTTCACCCAACTAAATGACAAATTAAATAATAACAATTTTATAAGAGTCCTGTAATAAAACTCAGCCCTATTATTATAGCAGAAGGGGGAAATGAACACCATTTTGAAACTTGAAAGAATTTCACAGGAAATATTTTGGCAGTTTCTTTCAACTAACTCTTCTAGCAACATTCAGAAAAATGGCCAATCTCCTCTTAAAAGCTCATTTCTAGACAACACCTAGCATTGGTGTGAAATAGTGAAGATTAAAATCAAGAAAGGAGCGCAGTAGATAGAGCACTGGCCCTGAAGTCAGGAGGACCTGACTTCAAATCCAGCCTCAGACACATAACGCTCACTAGCTGTGTGACTCTGGGCAAGTCACTTAACTCTAATTGCCTCACCACAAAAAAAAAAAAAATCAAGAAAGGACAAATCACTTTTGAACATCACTTAGCTATTTCACAAATCTACAATAATTTCATTTAGGTCCCTTTCAAATATCCCCCTTTGAATCATAATCTCTCTCTTTTTTTTGTCCCTTTGATGGAGTCCTATTGACTTTAGCTCATTTCTCTATTTCACCCAATAGGCTAGAATTAAGATGCATTAAATGTTACATTTCATGGTTTCACTAAAATGGCAAGCCCATCTTCAAGAAAATTAACTTACAGCTTCCTCATACAAATCAAATTAAAACTATAACGGGAGTTTTCTGTACTCCCATATATTCATAAAGATTCTTCTCTCATAAATCATTCAGTATTCATTTGAGTAATAAGGTTATCCTTTCCAATTCTGGTAATTACTTGAGGCAAAAAAAGAATTATGAGTAATTCAAACCAACTTTCATAATGTGAATTATTTCAAAGGTCCCTTACTACATTTTTACTTAATACAGGAATCAACAATATAAGTTTTTGTTTTTGGTCATCAGAAAGGGTGAGATAGTTTTAAATATATAATTTAAAATTTCCATATTCAACAGGGCTTTTGATCCTCAGATTTATTACAATAAATCCCATTTGTACAAACCTAGGTTTCCATATTTATTACAAGAAAATCACTGTTGTTAATTCTGTCTAGCTCACCACCATATGATTCATACTACAATAATTCTATCCCTGAGAAAATTACCTTCAAGTTGGTGATTCCTACATAAGTGAATTTTAAAAATATGTATTAAGCATCATCTATATGCTTTATAACTTGGAGAATTTAAAACAAGCATACAAGAAAGTCTGTCTTCAAAGGGCTAACAATTTTGTGGGAAGAAAAGATATGTATGAAATGAAAAGTAGGAGACAAAATAAAATTAAAATCAGTTGTACAGAAATCAAGTGTTACTTGAGTGAAGTCATGAATGGGAACCATTAACATATTACTGGGAGTAGCTGGGAAAATCTTTATGGGGAAGGGACTAGGGCATTGAAGGATACCCAATATATTTAAATTTATATCGATGTGGCATGGGGAAATAGAAGAAATACTGAATAATTGTGATAACGATTCCTTAATATGGTAATTTGCAGTTTATAAATGACAACTGTTAACATTTATATAGTCCTTTATCTCATTTGATCCTCAAAACAACCTTGTCATATAGGTCCTACAGTATTATTATCATCCTTAAGCTGAGTGAGGAGTTGGTGGTAATGATGATGATACTTAAAAAAAAAAAAGAAAGAAAAGAAAGGAAATTGTATCAATGAGTAATTTAAAATTTTAATTTAAAAGAGTTAAAAGGAAGTTAAGAAGGGCAACCAAGCAAAACAGTGTTAGAGATACCATGTTGAGTTTGAAATATATTTTGGAAAAAACAAGTTGGATGTAATGTAAATTCATAGTTCTGCACACAGTTGCCTTTTTCTATTCTCCTTTGTATAGAGAAATATTCGACTTTGTTGATGTTTGTCAACTTCATAATAATAAAGAGAAAAAAAATTTAAGAACATTTATGTTAGGAAAAGACAGTGGGCTAGTCATGTGATAAAGACAAGAGTAACAGTAGACAACCCACATGGTACACTGGTATCCTTTTCTTATCAAATCACTGTAAACTGTCCAGTGTGTTAGATAAGATTTATAAGAACTCAGACAGGAGTGAGGTACTTATAAGAAAAGGAAGCATGAAAGGCCTACAACCTTTACCAGTATTTTAAAGAAATCTAATTATATATACATCCTAAGGACTTTGGTTATTTTTCTGTATGTTTTATGTTTTTAATATGCATTATGATCTTTTCTAATTTTCTTTCAAGATATTTATCAGATTAACCATAATTTTAAAGAACTTCAAAATTCCAGCTCTGTTTTATTTCAATTTCATTGTATTGTCAGGTTGGTCTAATTTAAACAATCCACTACTATGTTATAATCTACATTTTTAGAACTCTACAACGAAAAGCTTTTTTTTCCAGCTCAAATCAACTAAGAAAACCTCATGCTTAGTAAGTATATTTCCAATTTTCTTTAGAATATTTGTATTACAAGCAATCTCCAACAATGAATGGGTTTCAAACCAAACATTTATAAGTTATTTGGAGCTGAAAACATTTTCCCAAGGAGCATTATAAATGGTATATTGGCTTTCAGAATGATTCAAAAATGCCTTAAATGTCTATGTCTGCAACTACATAACCATAGCCCTGATGTCAGAGGGTATGAACAAGGAAAAACTTGGTCACAAATGGAGCTCAGTGAACAAACGAGCCAACTATGCAGATACTTTGATGCACATTCCTCGTCAACCAGGTTCTGAGTTCCCTAAATACCTATCCAATTATATGAACCACTGTATCAGTCTACTGACCTCAGATCTGCATCTTCACTTCATAATTTGTAGTTAAATGAACCCTGAATTACACATCATCTGATGTTTAACCTTTATCTGACTGATGTCTCCACATGAGGGATAGCTTTCCTTGTGACCCAGACTGGAAGCAAAACCCATGCAACTGGTAATGAAGCTAGTACACAGGGTTCTGAAGTTCACATACCTCATATAACTTACCTATACTACACCTCTTCTGCTGAAGTCCTGCTCCAAAGGTAATGAAGTATGGAGGTGACTCAGGTTCTTAAAGATTTTCAGGGGAGTATAAGTTTTGGAATGTTCTACCAAGATATAAAGGCTTTGAGTACATACTGGCATAGCTAAAGTCAAGGACTTCTTATTGGAAAGCTGACTACCAATCAATAAATTACCTATGTCACAATAAGCAATGAAGATTACAATTAGAAGGTGTCATCTCTGTTAGTAGAAAAAGTAATGAAATCAAAGAACTTCTGAACTAGTGATGTACACTAAATTGCCCCCAATCACCCTTGCTAACATAATTTCTAATGGAATTTCAACTGGGGCTGCCAGGAATAATAATGATAGCTAGTATTACATCATGTTTTAAGGTTTGCAAAGTGCTTTACATATAGTATCTCATTTGATTTTCACAATATGCTGAGTTAGGTGTTATTATTATCCCCATTTTACAGATGAGAAAACTGAGGTAGAAAGAGGTCAACCGATTTGACGATTCTAGTAGCTAGTAAATATTCAAATACCTAGTAAATGTCTGAGTCAGATCTTCCTGACTCCAAGTCTACTGTTCTATCCATCAAGCCAACTAGCTGCTCTTACCCTTTCCCTCCCTCCATACACCTCTTCAAAGACAGTAACTCTCCCCAAACCTGTCAATGGAACTCTCCCTCTCACCATTCCACAAGGTGTGCCCACTAGGTGAGAAGGCTCTCAGGAAAAATGTTGGAAAAAGACCTTCAGTAACATTTAAGGAGAAATGCTACTCTAGTGCTGTAGAGGACAGTAGGAAAGCTAGGGGATTAAAAGTAAAAGCTGTTCAACCTTTCCCAGTGAGTCTGCTTATGAGTAAAGTAGGAAAGGTTGAGGACATCTGCAATAGTTTCATCCCCCTTATAAACTACACTAACTGAATCTTCTTTAGCACCTGTGAACATGAAAGGAGAATGCAAAAGAAAGGTACATGGGTGATAACAGGTATGGCTAAAAGTATTTTTATGTATGATAACAGGTGTCACTTGTAAATGAAAATTTTGTAGTAGGGAAAAACACATGTAAGTGTATATGTAATATATTACTAACTATGGAAAAAAGTCTTACCCCTATGCCTCATAATGGGCATAGAAATGACCCTGTTCTGGAAGGATACATCAACGAGAAACAGGCGCTATTAGAGTCCACCAAGTGAGAAAAGCTTTTAAGTACAGTTCCAGTGATAGACTGAATCTGCATTCCAAGGACTAGACTATATGCTAATTAATATGTAATATTTTTATCAGTGGCTTGCATAAATGCATGTTCAATTTTGCAGATGACATAAGGCTGGAAGGAAAAGCTAATAACACATGGATGACAGGATCCAAAAAGATCCTGACAGGCTGGAATATTGGCTGGAATTGAAATTCAATAGGAATAAATGCAAAATCTTGAATTTGGTTGTTTTGGTTTTTTTTTTTTTTTAATTAGATTGACAAGTAAAAGCCTGGTTAGAGACTAATTTGTCCAGGAAAAAAAAAAAAAGCTCTGGGGCTTTAACTGTAAGAGCAATATGAATTACAAGTGTTATCTGAAAGCCAAAACAACTAACACAATCTTGGGTTGAACTGAGAGACATAACATCCAGCAATAAGGAAGTTGTAATTCCTTTGCATTGTACCCCTATTAGACCACATCCATAGAAGGACGGTGTTGTATGCCACTGTTAGTCCTATACCCCAAAGAAGCCAAAGAAAGAGGGAAAAGTCTTAGATACATAAAAACTTTTTACAGCAGCTTTATTGTTGTTTCGGCAAAAAACAAACAAACAAACAAACACACCCCCCCCCAAAAAAACACACAAAAAAAACCACCCTGAAAACTAAGGGAGTGCTTATCAATGGAGAATTCTAAATAAATTGTGATATATCAATGTGATAGAATACTATGGCACTATAAAAAAAAAGATAAAGGAAAAGATAGTTTCAAAGGACATGGAAAGGCTTGTATGAATTGTGCAGTATAAAATGAACAGAACCAGATGACCAGTTTCTAATTTAACATCACTATTGGGGCAGATGGGAGGGAGAATAAATATGAGTATGATAATTTAATTTTCCTGGGATTTTTTCCCTCTGTCTTTAATTTTTTTTTTTTTTACAAAGGAAGGTTTGTAGGAGAGGAGAGATGGATACATTAAAAATGAATATATGTGAAAACGAAAGGTATCAATAAAAAAAGTTAGAATTGAAAAAAAAGAACTATGATAAATTGAAGATCATTCAGAATAGAACCACCAAAATGGCAAAAGGTCTTCATAGGTCTTATGAGGATTAATTGAAGAAGTTGAGGATATTTATTCTGTAAAATAGAAATGTCATGGGGAAAGAGAGGCCTGTTTTCAAGTACCTGAAAAGCTGTCATGGTGAAGAAGAAGAAGAATTAAGACTTGTTCTGCTTAAACCAAAGGGTAGTACCAGGTGCAATGGGAGGGAGTTACAAAGGGACAAATTTAGACTTGATA
Organism: Vombatus ursinus; assembly: GCF_900497805.2. NCBI lineage: Eukaryota > Metazoa > Chordata > Mammalia > Diprotodontia > Vombatidae > Vombatus > Vombatus ursinus. Next base: position 64,563,290 of record NW_020954590.1, read on the forward strand.
TAAGGGGAAATGCCCTAAGAATTAGAGCTATCCAAAAATGGAAGAGGTTGCCTTGAGAAGTGATAGACTGTCCCTTATTGGAGACCATTAAGCAGAGGATGGAGGACTATTTGTCAGGTTTGTTACAGTCAATACTCCTTTTCAGTTCAGGTTGAACAAGAGGACTAACCCTAATGTTCAAATGCAGAGATTCTGCAGAGTACAGAGAGGAGTGTCACCAACAGACTTGACAAAAGATGGTGAATTATTTGACCAAGGTAGCACACAAAACAAAGGAAAGAACAAAATGGCCCTCGGTCTTATCTGGCCTCTTTCCCTTTCTCCGAGGAAGATAGAAGAGTGGTGAGAAAGAAGGCAAATGGTGCTGAGAATCACAGTTTTGAGACCATCTACAAATAGTAACTAAATTGTTGGTGCTCTAAATATGGGATCTTTGTTCAACAACCAATAAGCAGATATATTTGAGAAAATGATCCATATTAATATTGACACTCATTTCTATTTAAAAACACTTGAAAGTATAGGTATAAATGAATTTTTCATTAAATTGATTAAAAGCATTTATCTAAAACCATCAGCAAGCATTATTTGTAATGCAGATAAACTAGAAACCTTCCCAGTAAGATCAGCTGTGAAACAAGGCTGACCGTTGTCACAAATATTATTCAGTATTGTACTGGAAATCCTGAAAATAGCAATAAGAAAAGAAAAATTTTAAAAAAGTAATCAGAATAGGGAATGAGGTAATAAGACATTCTGGGCAAGCATGTATATATAATTCATACGTATGGTTGGGGAGGTGGGTGTTACACACAGACACACAACATGCAGATGTATATCTCCAATAGAATGTAAGCTACTTAGAATAGGGGCTATTTTTTTTTTGTTTTATCTTTGTATCTCCAGTGCTTAACAGAATGTTTTACATACAGTAGTCATCTAATTAATGTAGGAAGTACTAGTGCATTGAATTGAACTGAAAGATTAAGTTGCAAATAAATAAAAAGATGACTTAAAAGTTATTTTCAAAGAGACAAGGAATTGGCATAGCTGGTTTCATCGTAGCCAAAGGCAAAAAGAAATATCATTACATTAGAAACTTGAGCATCTCACTTTGCACTGCTCATGATCATTAGCAAAAACAACCACCATGAAGAAAATTAAAATATGCGCTAATATTTGTTGTAGAGAAGAAAGAGAAGGAGGGAAAGAAGCAGGGAAACAGAAGGAGAGGGAAGGAGATAAGGAGGGAGAGGGAGGGAGAAGGAGAGGCAGGGGAAGAGAGGGAAGGAGGGAGAATATGATGTTCAACACTAAGATAGATATCTTAATATTTGGTGACTTTAAGATGGAGAAAATATTTTAGAAAATATGGTTCAGAGTTAAGAAATAAAAATGATTAAAGTTTTGTATATTACTGAGAATTCTTATACCTACATATCATGAGCACTTCTGTCAAGAAAAATTAGAAGATCCTGCACGTGCTGTGTACTAAAAAAAAATGATGAAAAATGAAACTGACTTTGTCTAAATAGACAGGAAATAGCTGGTTATCAATAGAAGTCATTTCTGAATCAACTGTCTATGATACTCAGACTTATCAGAACAAAGGTCAAAAAAAGAGACAAAATAGAAGAAAAAAGTGAAAAGAATTTAGGACATACAATAAAACCAGCCCATTTTATTTTGAAATAAATCTAATTGTCAGAGTTTTTTCTTAATCTTAAATAAATGGATCTGCATTTTTATTAATTTGGATGTTCCACCCATGGAGGCAAATTACAACTTATCCATGAGTGCCCATCCAATTTAGTTCTTGTCCAGGTACTCCCACAGGCTCACCACAGGGGAGCCATTTAATATACGATGGGCCTTCTTCTTTTTCTTCTGGTATCAAAAGGATACTAGTGAAGTACTTGAGTTATCCACCTGCTGACTCTTGCTCTTGCCTCATGACCAGCTCATCTCCTTTTAAAGTCTTACATTTCCCTAAGGAAATCCCTTATTTCGATTTTTTTCCCCAAGTTCCATACCTTTTCATAGGCAGCTTAATGGTGCAGTGGATAAGAGTACTGGGCCCGGAGTCAAGAAAACCTGAATTCAAATCAGGCCTCAGACACTTACTAGTTGTGTGACATTGGGCAAGCCACTTAACCTCTCACCTTCAGTTTCCTTGTCTATAAAATGGGTATGATAATAGCACCTACCACACAGAGCTGCTGTGAAGCTCAAATGAGATAATATTGGTATAGCATTTATCACAGTGCCTAACAAATAGTAGGCACTTAATAAATGCTTGTTTCCTTCCCCCTCCGTATATTTTGCAGCCTACTCAGACCCACCAAACACATCTAGTATTAAGAGAAGGGTGCTTTGGTTCTGGGAGAATTGACAGTCATTAAAGGAACTCTGCAGATTCTTGAAGCCAGCCTAATCTCCTGTGCTCTTATCTAATTATGGGTGCAATTTAAAGTTCATTTGTACTATCTGCCTCAAATATGTACATATGTATATATGTACATACCTAACCACACATAGATACATAAATATATAGGTATACACATATCTACAGATAGATACACATATGTATACATGTGTCTATACCTATGTACACATGTGTACACATGCATACATTCAAATAGAAATAGAAATACACATGCTCTGTGTGTTATTCATATATCTACCTGCCATAATCTAGAAAATATACATTCTTCATCCACTTGGTTTTCTTGAGTGAATGGTTAGGAAAAATTCTTAATGGTTATGGATATTTTCCATAGCTCTATAATTTCCATGTAACTCTACAATGTAATTTTTTCAGAGAGCTCTGTAATATTCTATAGTATTCTATACAGCTGTACAAAATACAAAAATAGAATACAACATAGAATACAATATTCTACAACACTACAATACAATGAGAGTTGGAACAAACAACATAAGGTCATCTGCACACAGGAGCATCTTGCAAAACTGTACCGGCCGCGCCGACCTTATGCCGGCCGCGCCGAACACTCCTCCTATAAGGAGCAGGCTGCCAGAGTCATACTCACTCATCAGTCTTCAGTCCTCAACCGGATAAACACACAGAGACGAGCCATCGGGAGGCGCCAACACCAGAGCTTTATTCAGAGGCCATCACAGCAAGCCATCACAGCAAGGCCAAGCAGGAAGGCCAGAGCAACAGAACAGGAGCCAGGAGAGAGAGCACGTGATCTGACCACGCTCGTTCCTTAAGTACCTACTTAGCCCCTCCTCCCCAGCCCGCTTACTAGCCAATGATTGTAGGGTCAGATACCGGAAGGGGCTGTCTGAGTTTAGCACACCAAGGGAGAGGGAGTGACGCAGGAGGCCAGGACCGGATACAGGAAGGAGGTGTCTGGGATTAGTGCATAGACAGAGTACGTGACCTAGGAAGTCAGGAAGGACACAGGAAGGAGGCGTCTGGGGTCAGTGCTACACAAAGGGACCCAGGAAGTCAGGAAGGTCACAGGAAGGAGGCGTCTGGGGTTGACATTGCATATAGGGAGGGGACTAAGCAAAGGGAACTCATCCTCTGCCGTCCCACTCCCACGTGGCACCGCCCCTTGCCTCAGGAGCACAAGCTCCGGCTACTTCCTTGCACCCAGCTTATCTCACATAGCACTGCCCGCTGCCTCAGGGCTTCTCCGTACCCAGCCCATCCCAGTTCACCACGACTCTGCCTACCACAGCCCCTGCCTCGACTTCCAAATACCCAGATTCTACCCCAATCTTGCCACAACGGTCACCTGGTAGTTGCCAACATCAGACAGTCCCTCACAATTCCCCCTTTTTGTTTAATAGAGGGGCGGAGACGGGGTCTCCATACTAGGCCTTCGGTTCTGAGTGCCTCTATAGAACCTCTAAGAATCCTAAGAAAACCTCCTAATATAGTGGGTAGTAACAATAAATGTATCAATGCAAAAAGAGTTAAAATGCCCAATGGGTTACAAGGGAGGGGATGGGGAAAGAGGCATGCTTAATCCAAATCGCTAAGGTGATGAACAATATCATCAGTCTTGTGCTGGTGCCAAGTGTCAGATATGTTCCGTGCCAGTCTAATTAACACCCGCAAAGCCTGGAGTACAGAGGAAAGATTTGTAGCCTGGATCTGGGAAAGGGCACAGGTATCATTACACCAAATAGAAAAGAAAGGGAGAGTGTCATTTATGCTTTGTGAAACAGTGTCGCAAGTGGCGTTATGGTTTAACGGTGTTACACAAATAGATCAATATCAGCCATCGCATGGCAACTGCTGTCTCAATTCCAGCCACATAAGTTCATTCCCAATGTCCTGGGTAGCCAATGCTACTTTTTTGAATCTGCTCCTCCAGCTGCTGATCAATATCAGCCTGCACTTGGAGGGCTTGGGCGAATTTATTGGCCAGTTCCTCTATTTTTGAGGCAAGCAATTGCTGTCCACTAAATAAATCCTGTATCTGGAACTTCTCGAAGATGGATGCTGCCAACGCAAGTGCCCCCAGCCATTCTCTCTTGTTTCCCAGGGCACTGGAGCTGACGCAACCTGTGGCAAAGTCCTGATCGCGCAAAAATGAAAACAGTTTACTCAGTTTAGACATCCTAACTGTCTTTTCTTTCTGCTTTCTCTGAATTTTCTGTTGACTGTGTTTCTTCTCCCATCCTTGTTGTCTCTCCCAGGGCTTCTTCAACTCGTTTTGTTCTTCTTTCTGGTACCCAGTGGCTCTGGCCATCAGAATCTGTAAGACATAAATACCCCGGCCCTCTCCACAACACTACAGATGGGCCTTGCCAGTTTCCCTCATCGTCCTTCCAGAGGACTTTCTGGTTAAGGGATGGTACATGTAGTGCTGTTTTTAAGGAGCCAGATGAATTACAAGTGGGTGGTGTTATTAGCTGTAGCATGTTAGGAGATAGGCCCATGTCTCTATCTAGACAGAGAAAATTGTATGTATATAAAGCTTTATCCACATCTGCTTGGGTGGGCCACCGCCCAGAGCCCTGATCTCCTACTCCCCCTTTTTGTTTACTGAGGGTAGCTTTCAAGGTACGATGGGCTCGCTCAACAATAGCCTGACCTATGGGGTTATAGGGGATCCCTGTAACATGCTTAATGCCAAAGGATGTAAAAAAGGCAGTCATTTGTGTAGATAAATAGGCAGGCCTGTTGTCAGTTTTAATGACGTGAGGGATCCCCACAGAGGCAAAACAATGGTACAGATGCTTAATAACTGATGGGGTGTTCTCCTTACTGGATACAGTGGCCATTATAAATTTGGAAAAAGTATCAATGCAGACATGGATAGTGACACGGCCAAGGTGAGTAACATCCATTTGCCACAAGTCATTGGGAAAAAGACCTTGTGGGTTAATCCCCTTACTGGATGGAGGGGGGAGAAAAGGAACACAGCTCACACATCGCCTCACAATTTGTCGAGCCTGTTCACGAGTTAAACCATACAGGCGTCTCACAGGGAGCTCGCTGGTAGGTGTAAAAAATTATGGGCTTATTCAGGAGGGGTGAGGACTGGCAGTAGGGAGCACTGTAAGGCACAATCTGCTACATCATTGCCTTCAAAAATGCCTCCTGAGGTGGACTGATGAGAATAAACATGGAGAATGTAGAGGGGGTTGTTTCGCTGCAACAAAATTTGCTGTAATTCCCTCAGGAGAGAGGATATGGTGGACTTATGAGGTTGGAGGACAGCGTCCTCTATGCTTTTAAGAACCTTTACTGTATATAGACTATCAGAGATTATGTTTATGGGCTCAGGATATTTACAGCAAGCATGGAGGATGGCAAAGAGCTCATTTTTCTGGGTAGAGTCATAGGGGGTTTCTAATACTGTTATTTCCTTGGAGGCCTCATGATAGAGGCCTTATAGTTTTTTGTAGCATCAGTGAAAACATTTGAGCCTTGAACAGGTTCCCCCATAACCTTTCGTTGGGGTGGTACTAAGGTTATTTGCTCTAGCATAGGGAGAAGCAGGCAGGAGGAATGGGGACTTATCTCAGCCCATTGGGAGCAATGTGCCCAAGACCAATAGGTTTGCATAATGGCTTCTTGCTGTCCAGGTTCAAAAATCGAGTAAAGTAAAGGTCGCTGCCCAGACAAGTGGACAGCCCTTTGTACTGCAGCTAAGGCTAGTTCCCCTAACATCTCATAATAATTTGGCAGTACCTTGTGAGCCTTCTTTGCATATACAAATTCTAATAATTTGGGACCTTGGTGTATAACACAAAAAGGGCTCTGTTGATTGACCAAGGAGACCTCTATTCTACCTTTGGGGTCCCATCTGACGGTCTGGGCCTGGGCAGCAAGTGAGAATATTTGGGACACTGCCGCCTTAGCTGCAGGAGTCCATGCCCGAGGGGAGTTTAAATCTGAATTTCCTTTTAAGATATCATATAAAGGCTGCATTACAGCAGGAGGAATGGGTGTGAGGGCCCTGAGCCATTGGATCTGTCCCACTAACTTCTGGAAGTGATTCAAGGTGGTTATCTTATCAAGCCCTAGTTCAGGAATTTGATTGCTAATAGAAACAGCCTCCATACGAAGGCCTAGGTATATGAGTGGGTAATTTTGTTGGACTTTGTCAGGGGCCACCACCAAACCATAATGAGCAAGTGCAGAGATGGTTTCTTTTACTAATCTTGCTAGTGTCTCATCACTGCTAGTGGCTAATAAAATATCGTCCATATAATGAAGTATTGTGGCTTTATGCCATTTGTCCCTGATAGGGTCCAGCACTCTCCCCACATAAGCCTGACATAAGGTGGGACTGCAGCACATTCCTTGGGGCAGGACCTTCCACTGATATCTTAAATCTGGTCCTGCATTATTGGTAGTGGGTATGGTAAAGGCAAATCTCTTTCTATCTTCTGGGGATAATGGGATAGAGAAAAAACAATCTTGGATGTCTATGACTGTCACAGGCCATCCAGAAGGCACTAAATTAGGGGAGGGGAGACCAGGCTGTAGGGTTCCCATGGGCTCTAGGGTGGTGTTAACCGCCCTGAGATCTATTAACATTCGAAATTTCCCTGATTTCTTTTTTATTACAAACACTGGGCTGTTCCAGGGGCTGGACGTGGGCTCAATGTGCCCCACCTGTAACTGGTGCTGCACTATATCACGTAAAGCCTGGGCTTTCTCTGCAGGGAGGGGCCATTGGGGTACCCAGACTGGGTTATTAGATCTCCATGTTAGAGGAGTGGATCTGATACAATAAAATTTCTCTTGTTGCCCAACGGCCCCAATTAAAAATCCTGCGGGGGTGGTATATAAACAGATGCACCACAAGCCTTCAAAATATCCCTTCCCCATAAATTGTATCTCAAACCTGTAACTACTAGGGGTCGGATGGTCCCTTGCTTATCTGCGAATTGCCAGGGCAGCTCCTCTGCTGATACCCATGCTTGTTGCGCCCCTCCAACCCCATTGATCGTTGTGGCATCAGGTTGGACTCGCCAAGAGGGGGACCAAAATAGTAGTGAGATGACAGAACGATCAGCTCCTGTATCTAATAATCCCTTGAAGAATGGCCCCTTAATTTGGATAGTTGCCCATGGCTTACTGTATTCTATTTGTTGTACCCAATTAATATCATTATTGTGGCTATCCAGCAGGGGGAGGGCTTGAGCCACCACCTCCCCTTCGTCTATGTAAGCTGCCGAATCATGTGGGTTAGTTACTATAATCTGTTGCTGGGGCTGGTGAGCAATAACCGTGGTATGGACAATAACTGGGGTATATGATTAAAGGCCCACCACGAGGGTTGTTTGGAAGGTAGAGTCAAGCCCAGTCACTGGCACTATGGTTGTGTCTCCAGGGTCGATTTGGAAGTTCCCTTTGCTAAGAAGGGGAAGTCCGAACCACTGGGTAGAAGTCAGAGATATTCCCGATGCAGCCCCGAGGGCGCATTCTGAGGGGGTTGGGCCTCCATCTGGTAAGCTTGTTGAGGGGCCCTCCAGGGGCCCCTTTCCCCGTTTCCCAACTTTGGCTTGCGGCACTCCTTAGCATAATGGCCGGATTTGTTACAATTGTAACAAATTACTTTGAGGCGGGCTCCACCGGGTTTCTGGCGACATTGCGCCTTGAAATGATCGGCTTTGCCGCATTGATAACACAATTTAGTCTCTTTTGTTTTCAGCACTTCTGATAGCCCTTTCCAAATGGCCACCGCGAGGGCGTCCATTTGAAAGGCACTGGACCCCACATGTTCACATCTCTTTATCATTTCCTCTAGGCCAGCATCATTATCTAATGTAAGCATAACCTTCTGGCAATTTGCATTGGCATTGTCCCGTGCTAGCCTCTGTATAAGGAGGCCTGCGGCTTCTCCCCTGCCCACGGATCTCTCAATAGCCGCCTGTAGGCGGGCCACGAAATCCGGGAAGGGTTCATCAGGACCTTGTTTAATCTGGGTCATGAAGGGTCTTTGTTTCCCTGAAGCCTGAATCCTGCCAAAAGCCCATAGGGCACATTGGGAGACAGCTGCATATACTGTCGCGTCATATCGCATCTGATCTTCATTTTTCTCATATTTCCCTGCCCCTACTATCTTATGAAAGTCATCTAGGGGAGTGCGATTCTGCATATCTCTAACAAAGCTCTTTGCAATATCTGCAAACAAAGTCATCCATTGCAGGGTTTCTCCTGGCTTAAGGCATACCTTGGCAATGGTTTTCCAGTCATTCAGGGTCAGTACCTGACTATCAACCAGAAGGGCCATCAATTCCCTGACACAGGGGGATTCAATTCCATAAGTACTAACTGCCTCTTTTAATTCCTTAAACTTCTTCCATTCTAAAGGGGCCAGGTCCTCCCTCCGTCGGATTCAAACACTGGGCAGGCATCTAGCCATGCCTTGGCGTCCATATCTCCTTCTGCCACTGCCTTCTGGAGCATTTGTCCTAGCCTGGTTGGGGGGGGTCCCCCATGGCCCCATAAGAGGGAGCCAGAGAAGCGGACGGGCCGTTCTCCTCAAAAGGGAAGTCTGGGGGAGGGGGCCACCCCTCCGCGTAGCTTTCCTTGCTACGGTTTCCTGCTCTCTTTTTGCTCCTGCTCCCCCGCTCCCGCCCTCCTGCCCGGCCTTGCTTTCTTTTCTCCTGATTATTCTCCCTTTCCCTGTTTCCAGTGTCCTCTGTCTCACTCCTTGATTCTTCCTCACTACTGATTTCTGCTTCTTTTACTCTTTCATATACTTCTTTCCCTTGCACCTCCCGATCCGGGACCTTAACAAACAACTGTCCCATCTTCGTTCTTTCACCCTATTGGCTATGGGTCTCGTCTCTCTTCCCGTGACCAGACCAGCTGATCCACGGGGCCTCTGGCCTATTTCCTCCACCCCACGTTGGGTGCCACTTGTACCGGCCGCGCCGACCTTATGCCGGCCGCGCCGAACACTCCTCCTATAAGGAGCAGGCTGCCAGAGTCATACTCACTCATCAGTCTTCGGTCCTCAACCGGATAAACACACAGAGACGAGCCATCGGGAGGCGCCAACACCAGAGCTTTATTCAGAGGCCATCACAGGAGGCCATCACAGCAAGCCATCACAGCAAGGCCAAGCAGGAAGGCCAGAGCAACAGAGCAGGAGCAAAGAGAGCACGTGATCTGACCACGCTCGTTCCTAAGTACCTCCTTAGCCCCTCCTCCTCAGCCCGCCTACTAGTCAATGATTGTAGGGTCAGATACCGGAAGGGGCTGTCTGAGTTTAGCACACCAAGGGAGAGGGAGTGACGTAGGAGGCTAGGACCGGATACAGGAAGGAGGTGTCTGGGATTAGTGCATAGACAGAGTACGTGACCTAGGAAGTCAGGAAGGACACAGGAAGGAGGCGTCTGGGGTCAGTGCTACACAAAGGGACCCAGGAAGTCAGGAAGGTCACAGGAAGGAGGCGTCTGGGGTTGACATTGCATATAGGGAGGGGACTAAGCAAAGGGAACTCGTCCTCTGCCGTCCCACTCCCACGTGGCACCGCCCCTTGCCTCAGGAGCACAAGCTCAGGCTACTTCCTTGCACCCAGCTTATCTCACATAGCACTGCCCGCTGCCTCAGGGCTTCTCTGTACCCAGCCCATCCCAGTTCACCACGACTCTGCCTACCACAGCCCCTGCCTCGACTTCCAAATACCCAGATTCTACCCCAATCTTGCCACAACGGTCACCTGGTAGTTGTCAACATCAGACAGTCCCTCACACAAAACCTCACTAATCAATCACTCAGTAATAATTTAAGTGCTTACTATATTTCTTAGTGTTAAAAATTTGTATCAATTCCTTATATGTTTTGTATATTATATTTTAATCAGTGATATTTGATATGTTTTCCACCTCTACCATTTTTCTTCTCGTGATGCTTTTTATTTTATTTGAGTAATTTTTTTTAAAAATTTACATAATTAGAACTCTCTACTTTATCTTCAATCCCTCATTTAGTGAGACTTCTCCCCCCCGTCACAGTTGTGAAAAGTACCTCATCTTGTCTCCTAATTTTTTTTAACGTTATGACATTTGACATGCAGGTTACAAATCAAGTTTGTGTTCATTGTTGCATATGGTATAAAATTTATGTGAAATTTTACAAACCTAATTTCTGTGACACAACTTTCTAGGTTTCCCAACCGAAAAGGAAGCTCTTTTCTCAGTACTGTTATTTTAAAGGTTTATCAGTCAGTGATAAATGTTTACTAAACATTTACTATGTGCCAGGCTCCTTGCTAAGCACTAAGGATTCAAAGAAAGGCAAAACCAGTGCCTGCCCTCAAGGAGCTTACATTCTAAGGAGGGAAGACAACACACAAAAAGCCTAGAAAAGGTTTCCTGAGTACAGTCTGAGCTTGGTCTTGAAGTAAACCAGAAAAACAAAGAGAAACAAGTGGGCAGAAACAGCATTCAGCCACCAAATTGATTTTCCAGCACCAGTCAGGTCCCTCATGTAAAAAACTCCAGTGGCTCTCTATTGCATTTCCAGATCAAATATAAAATCCTGTTTGGTATTCAAGGCCCTTCATAACCTAGCTCCCTTCTATCTTTGCAGTTTCTAACACTTTATTACCCACCAAATACTCTTCAGTCCAGTGACATTGGTCTCCTTACTGTTGCTTGAACAAGACATTCCATCTCTTGGTTCTAGGAATTTCCTCTGGCTGTCCTCCATGCCTGGAATGCTCTGCTTCCTGATTTCCACCTACTGGCTTCCTGTCAGTTCCAACTAAAATCTCCTCTTCTGCAGGAAGCTTTTCCTTTTACTTCTTAATTCTAGTTTCTTCCTTCTTTTAATTATTTCCTATTTATCCTGTATATAGGTTGTTCATACATATTTCTTTGCTTGTTTCCCCAATTTTAAGTTCCTTGAGAGCAGGGACTGTTTTGTTTTGTTTTGTTTTGCCTCTTTTTGTATCCCCAGTGCTTAGCACAGTGTTTCATTCATATGTAAAGTCAGAAATGTTTAACTTTGTACCACACCCTATCTTTTCTTCATGCTTGGGTCTTCCTGTTACCTTGTCCTAGACTGCAACATCATCCTTGCTTCCACTGATTAATGAAGTACTTCTGGTTAGCCAACATCTTATCTACCTACATTGAGTCTCTTAGGCATCTTCGCAAAAAAGCCTTCCAGTTGGTGATCATATTAACCAAGTAGTCAAAAAGAGTACCTCTGACACTGTTAATAAACTTTATTTAGATTTTCATTATTTACAATGTAAAATAAGTGATCTATTTCACTGTTAGAACACTGAAACTCCATTTCTGCCATTCTTCTTTCCAGGCTAATAATTAATCTTAATCTCTGAGTAGCTTATTGTAAACTTCCTTCACCCATCTCCCATCTAAGTTTTAAATGCTATATTCTCTGAGAGGGATCCTGAGTTTTCCCACAATGGCTATTTCTGAAATTCCTTTACTTAGATTTTTATCCTAGGGCAGGATAACAGCTGTCCTGATTTTTCTGCCTATTACAAGGGAAGGAATCTCTAACCATTAGCATGAAGTCTCCAGAGTATATCAGGTTTTGATTCATCAAAGTCGTCAAATGGTCTGTCCGAGAACGGTATCTCCTCAATTAATACAAAACACATGTTGTTAAACAAAAGAAGTCTCTGCTTCATATGAGTAACCAAGGTACAATTTAATAAAACCTGAAAGACTAACTCTCTGTATAATGTGACCTAAGACTCAAAGTTGTTTCTCCTCCCTGGAGGTCTTCAAATTCTAAAGGGAAGGCAGAGAATCCAGGGCTTGCACTAATCAAATAAGTGAATGGTCATTCAGTACTGTTTCTTTCAAGTTTCTTTAATGGAAGCTTTTAAAATTTCTAAGGGAAAGAAAAATGAGACAGAGAGCACCAAAATAAAATAAAAAGCCATAAGACTAACATTCTATAATGTTTCTTTGCCCTCTAACTAGCACTGCAAGTTGGAAATTGAGAGAACTTAATTTAAGACATTAGTTTCATGTTACTGGATTTCACTTTAAAGAGTTGTGCCTAAAGCAGCTTCCCATTCCACCACTAGCTTACAATCTAATAAAAATGTTTTGTGAAGGGGGGAGGGGAAATGTACTTTTCTACATATGTTCATTCTTACTTTAAATAAAAAATCAAAATTGAATACTAGCATTGTCCTTATTATTATAGGTTGAAAATATTTTGTGGATATTTCTACCTTTTAAAAACATTTTAAGTGCCATAACCCTTTCCATTTATAATTATTGTCTTATGGGCAGACATCTCATAAATTAACACCATAACAACCAATTAACTTCCTATTTTTAAAAAGTGGGCAATTCTGCCCACTAAATGAATATGAAAATTTAAATTTAATATTAATTTATCCAAATCAAATTTCACTTATCAGCATGACACAGGGAAATAGTTAAATTATGCTAGAAAGCCTCCTCCTCTGCTATTCTTATGATTATTCTATTCTTTGACTCTTAGAAAACTACCAAAAGTCAAGAATAATGTTTAAAGTTTTCAATCAGACAAATCAGTGCTTAAGAAAATAATGGGATAAATAATGTAAAAAAATGTGTAGCCATTTGGAGAATAAGAAAATCAAGAATAATAAGCATTAGGAATTTATTATTTAAAAAATCATGCCAAGAGCTTATAATACTTTTTCCATGGAATTGATCAAATTAGGGGATGAGAGCACCACATCACAAACCATGTACTTGGCCTCTTCTGGTATCATTTTGTACATGATCTCATGACATACTACTTGAAAAACTCATTTAAATTAGCTTGCCTATGAAGAGTGTCATACTGATAAAAGCTAGCTGAAATACCAAAAGCAGCAAGTTGTACAAATTGACATTGTACACAGTTTGATGGAAGTGTCGAGATCATGCCAGAGGGATATTAGATCAGGTCATCTTCAACATCGTTATTACATTCTAAAAGAAATGAAGAAATTTGAAAATGATACTAAATTAGGATGACATACAGAACAGCTGCCACAGAAAATACAAAAATAAATTAAGTGAATCTGAATAGTTTAGGGAAATAGGAGGAAGTGCAAGATGACATTAAATTTAGAAAAGTGCAAATGAATAGAGCTTTAAAAACTGAAATCCCAGCCAAGCACTGCCATCAGTAGGTAAGATGATCCCAGAACTGTCTTTTCAAGGAAAATCAGAAGGTAACTGATAACAGTTTTAATATGTTTGTATAAATCGGGGCCAATAAAATTGTCATTTTATATATCACTTGAAAAACAATTGCATCACAGATGGAAAGGTGATAATCCTTCTTCAAATTTAATTCCATTCCACAAATATTTATTAAGCACCTATTACATTCAAGGCAGCATTACAAAGGATAGAGAGCTAATTTCAGACTCAGAAAGACTTGGGTCTAAGTTCTGCCTCTGACACAAGGCAAGTCACTCAACCTCTCAATGCCATAGGTGACTATCATTGTAGACCAGCTGTGGATCTGTATGGCCAGATTCCTACCTAGGATTCCTACCACACAAATGAAAGCCTAGGTCCAGGCAAAAAAGAAGTGTTGCTAGTGATAAATAGTACTGGGGATACAAACAAAATCATTCTTGACCTCAAGAAGCCTCTATTCTACTCTTTACATAATTACCAAGTCCCTGCCATGATGACGAGGGCTAAGTAACAAATATACATACACACGTGTATACATACATACATGTGTGCAATTGTATTTGTATGTCTGTATTTACATACATGCATACACCGGTACTTAGCCCTGGTCATCATGGCAAGGTTTTAATTATATATACATAATTGTTTAGTCATTTTTCAGTTGTTTCAGACTCTTCACGACCCTGTTTGAGGTTTTCTTGGCAGATACTGGGGTGATTTGCCATTTCCTTATCCAGCTCCTTTTACAGATGAGGAAAGAGGCAAACAGGGTTAAGTGACTTGTCCAGGGTCATACAGCTATTGAGTGTTTGAGATTAGATTTGAACTCAGGAAGAGTAGTCTTCCTGACACCAGGCCTGTCACTCCATCCTCTGGGCCACCTAGCTGCCCATATATATAATACATATAGGTAAAATATATGTGTATACATATGTATAAGTATGCATAAATACATATATACATACATGTATTTTTGTTCTTAACCCCTGGTCATCATGGCAGGATTTTAATAATATATACATAATATGTTCATGATATATGTAAATATGTATGTTTATATATACATATGGGGCAGCTAGGTGGTGCAGTAGATAGAGCACCAGACTTAGAGTCAGGAAGACTTGAGTTCGAATCTGCACTCAGACACTTACTTAGTTGTGTGACCCTGGGCAAATCATTTAATGCTGTTTACCTTAGTTCCCTCAACTGTAAAATGAGCTGAAGTAGGAAAAGGTAAACTACTCTAGTATCTTTGCCAAGAAAATCCCAAATGAAGTCATAAAGAGGTAGACACAATTAAAACAACTGAACAAATACATATATATGCATATGTATGTGTGTGTGTATATATATATATATGCATAAATATGTTTGTGTATACTCTCTCTCTCTCTCAACTTCTACTACTTCCAACCCATATCAATCTTGCAATCTGAATTTCAGAAAGGAGAAAGTCAATAAAGAAATGAAGGAAAGAGTAGGAGGGAAGCAAAATGGAGTGATTTGTAGCTACTCATTAGTAGATGTCTTAGGTAGGTCAGAATTAAGCCTTAAAAAGGAGAGCTGAGCCCTGTTAACCCTGGATCTATCACTAAAGGCATAATAACAAACAATAATGAGTTCTCATGATAGTATTTTGATACCAACAATGAGTAGGTAGACTTGTAGAAATACCAATTTGATTAACAAAAAATATAAATAAAGATGGAATGGGGCTGGGAGGAATTGGCCAAAATTAAACAAAAACATTTCCTGATAGGAAAAATAAATTAGGAAACTTATTAAAAAGAAATTGCTGAAGCCCTAAAATTAATTTTAATTAAAAGTGAAAGAAAAACAAGACAATACCATACGAGGTATATTTCTTAAACTTGATTCCTAATACTCTAGGATATGCATGGAAATGAGACATTTCCCCAAGATGTCCTGGTTTTAAGTTTACTATTTAGATAGTAAATGGTAAAATTAACAAGCATTTATTAAGCACGTACTCTGTATCAGTTATTGTCACAGAATGCCAGAGCCAGAAGGATTTGGGGAGTTAATTCATTTATTTTGGTGATGAGAAAAGTGAGTCCCAGAAAAGGGAAGAAATTTTCCCAATTAAACGTCACAAATTAAATCATGTTGTAAAAGCTGTCTACCTTGTGGGTGAAACAAACCTCTTCATATGCCAAAATAATCGGTAGTACTTACGTTCCACAATATCTTTCACAACATTTTATTACAGGTCTCAAGTACTACTGCATTTTATTCAAATGCACAACTAATTGGTCCAGGTTAGAGAGTCTAAATACTCCTTGCTCCCCACTGTCACTTATACAGACTCTCTGTTTACCATTCTCACTCAACAACCTCTCCTCATTTGAAATTCATACTCCAAAGGGGAAGCAAGTTGGCACAATGGATAGTGCACTGGCCCTGGAGTCAGAAGGATCTGAGTTCAAACGCGGGCAAGTCACTTAGCTCAACTGCCTCAAAAGACAGGAAGAAATTCACACTACTCAAATTTATCACCTAAACCCAGATCCTAGTGGTTATTGTCTTTTGACCCCCAGGACATTCTCCTTCTTTCCTCAGTGAGTTCAATGCTTGGCTCACAGTTCTCCTCTCCACCACAGCTCCTGCCCTCTTACTTCATATTAATGTCCCATACACACCCTAACTTCCCAGGTCCTCACAGAAGTCCATATCCTTGATCTTGTCATCACCTGCAAGCAGGGTTATGCTGCTAAATGTTTAACAGGCTCTTCAAAAAAAAAAAAAAGTATACACAACATACTCTTAAGGTTAAACTAAATTATTGATTAATTACATATTAATTTATTACATAAATAAAATGCATATTAATTTACTAAATAAATTAATTAATAATATAAATTATTAATGTTCTCCATTACTTTCTTAAATTTAGGTAATCAACAAAATAAATCAAGCCTTGATTTGTAGCATTTTCTAATTTCTGGGGTGTAAATGCTCACATTAAACCTGACAATAAACTCTCTATATATTTTATGGCTTCTAACCCTATTCTTCATCTTTATCATAAACTACAAACCCTCCACTCTTCAGTTCTTTCCCAGGGCAGAGCCCCTACACTGGCTACATTTCCTCTCCTTTCTTATTTCAACCATTCGATGAACCAGTTCAACATTGTACTATACTATCCTCTACACTCTAATCCTTTGCCAAATCCATCTCCTTCATCTATATGCTCTTGAATGGAGATAAACAAGATCGTGAAATCATGCTGACTGGATCCACTATGAATTGATTATATCACAAATGAGATGTATCCTTTATTCCAAAGGATAAAGATGGTAAACCAAAGCATTTTGTATTTGTGAATTATAAACGTGAATAAACATTTCCTTATGGAATGAATTTACTTAATGGAACAAAACTTTTTGGAAGGTCCATCAAAATCCAGTTTAGATCAGAAAGTAATCATGCTTCCCGAAAGGTTCGCTCATCACATTGCCAGCATAATCTTGGGAATACAAATCTATCTAGCATACCATAGTCCACTAAAGCTTCCAGCAAGGCCATCTCTTTTATACCTCACTAATTCAGTAACTATCCCACTCATCGTATCAGCTATTCCAAGTCTTCATACCACCCCCCAAAATCTTCAACAACACCTCCTCCTCTACTCACTCAGTTGAGGAATTCACCTCATAGCGCACCCAAAAAAAATTGAGGTCATTTGCTGAGATGTCCCTCTTCTCTCATTCTCCTCATCCACCTCACTAAGCTATCTTCATCCCTTCACCCCTCTACTTCAGAAGAAAAGGTAGCCCTTTTCTCCACTGACATAAATTCCTCTACATGCACCCTGGATCCCATCTCATCTCATCTTCTCCACAAGATTTCCCCTTCTATCATTCCTATTCTCTCACAAATCTTCCATCTCTCCCCATGAACTGGCTCTTTCTCTCATTCCTACAAACACACCCATGTCTCCAGCATTCTTTTAAAAAAAATCTTCCACCCCAGGAAAAACCCTAGAACACCTGAACCAGAAGAAAGATGGGGTGCAGCAGTCCAGTTGCCCAGGGAGCTTGAGGGATTAGCGGGAAAGGCCCCTCTTACCCTGGGGGAAGGGGAGTGGTAGAGAAAGAGACGTGTTTCAGCAAGTTAGTGGAAAGCCTCACCTCAGCATACCAGGAGGAGATCCTGAAGCCCAGATGGTGGAACAGGCAAACACCAACACCTGGACCCCCAAATGCCTCACTAAGGGCGGGGGAACCAGTGGAAACCAGCTTGGAAAATGACCAGATGCCTGGGCATTCTACAGCAACTGGCTTTCCAGTGCCTCAGCAAAATTAAGGGAAGCAATGCTCCAAGGGGCCCCAGGCAGATAAACACTCTACAACATCCATCTGAAAGGAGCTGAAGAAAGTGAAAGGAAGGAAAGGCCAGGGTGAGCATGAAATCTCCAGGAGCTACACTACTTAATCCTACCCCTAGAGTTCCAGTGTTGCTGATTCTAGCCCAACACGAGGTAAGTTGCCAGAACCCTACAGTCTCCAACTGCCAACATTGGAGGCCCCAGCACACAAAGCCAGAGTCTAAGCCCTAGGCTCCCAACACAAGAAGCTTGGGTCAGTGCCCTCTGCTCCCCAGCAGGAGAACTCAATCTCTTTAAAGGCCAGGAAATAAACAAACACCATGAGCAAAAAGAAACGTACAATAGATTCTTATTATGGGAAGAGTGAAGATTAAGGCAGAAATTCTGAAGACGACAACATTGTCAACAAACCCACATCTGGAACCTCAAAAGGGAATATAAATTGATCTGAAGCCCAAAAAAATCTTCTTAGAAGATCTCAAGAAGGATTTTAAAAGTCAAATGAGAGAGGTAGAAGAAAAAATGGGAAAAGAAATGAGAGGTATGCAAGAGAGAGTCAATAGCCTGGAAAAGGAAGGACAAAAATTAACTGTAGAAAACAAGTCCCTAAAAAATACAACTGGCCAACTGGGAAAAAAGTACACTGAAGAAAACAAGTCCCTAAAAATACAATTGGCCAAATGGGGAAGCAGGCACAAAATCTAATAGAAGAAAACAATTTGTTAAAAATTAGAATTGGGCAAATGGAAGCTAATGACTCTATGAGAGAGTAAGAATCAGTCAAACAAAAACAAAAGAATGAAAAATAGATGAAAATGTAAAATACCTCATTGGTAAAACAACTGACCTGGAAAATAGATCCAGGACAGACAATTTAAAAATTATTGGTCAACCTGAAAATCATGATGAAAAAAAGAACCTGGACAGTATATTTCAGGAAATCATCAAGGAAAACTGCCATGAGGTCCTAGAATCAGAGGGTAAAATAGCCATAGAAAGTATCCACCTATTACCTCCTGAAAGAGATTTCAAATTGAAAACACCAAGGAATATAGTAGCCAAATTCCAAAATTACCTGGTCAAAGAGAAAATACTACAAGCAGCCAGAAAGAAACAATTTAAATATCAAGGAACCACAGTCAGGATTACACAGGACCTTGCAGCTTCTACATCAAAAGACCGTAAGGCATGGAATATGATATTCCGTAAGGCAAAGGAGCTTGGCTTACAACAAAGGATCAACTACCCAGTGAAAATGAGCATGATGTTTCAGGGGAGGAGATGGAGATATTCAATGAAATAGGGGACTCCCATACCTTCCTGATAAAAAGACCAGAGCTCAACAGAAAATTTGATCTTCAAATACAAGACTCAAGAGAGACATAAAAAGGTAAATGGGACAGAAAGAAACATATTATTAATAAGGGCAAACTGTTTACATCCCTACAAGGGAAGATGACACTTGTAACTCTTGAGAACTGTATTGTTATTACACTATGTTAAAGGAGTATACATAAAGGGGGTGGGTAAAAATTGACTTTGATGTAATGATGAAGACAATCTAATCAAGTGGGTTAATTAAGTGGATTAATCTGATCTAACTAAGAAAATGAACTGACAGAAAAGGAAAGGAGGAGGCAGACAAGGTAAATTACATCACAGGAAAAGGCACAAAAACTTATTACAGAAGAGGGAAAGGAGGGAGATGAGCATTGTTTGAACCTTACTCTCATCAGATTTGGCTCAAGAAGGGAATATTATAGTCAGTTAGGTATAGAAATCTAACATGCCTTATAGGTAGTAGGAGGGAAAAGGGGAAAGAAAAGGGAGGGGAGATAGAAGGGAGGGAAGAAGTAGTAAGGGTAAAGAGGAAGAAAAGGGAAAGGGCTAATAGAAGGGAGGAGGGACTGAGAGAGGTGGTGGTCAAAAGCAAATCATTAGTGGGTAGGAAAAAGGAGAATGGAGAAAGAAAAGCATAAACAGGGGGAAACAGGATGGAGAGAAAGATACAGATAGTAATCATAACTGTGAATGTGGTATACAAATGTAATGGAATACTATTGTGCTATAAGAAATGATGAACAGGTTGACTTCAGAAAAACCTGGAAAGACTTGTATGGTCTGATGCTGAGTGAAGTGAGCAGGAGAACGTTGTACACAGCAACAGTCTTGTTGTGCTGATGACTAACGTTGATAGACTTAATCCTTCTCAGCAATACAAGGATATCTAAGACATTTCCAAAAGCCTCACGATGGAAAATGCTATACACATCCAAAGAAAGAACTATGGAATTTGAATGCAGATTGAAACATACTATTTGCTATTTTTTTCTTCACTTATGTTTTGTTTCCTCTTTCTGGTGGTTCCTCCTATTAGTTCTAATTCTTACTTATATCATTAATGTGAAAATATGTTTAATAGGAATGTATATGTATAGCCTATATCAGATTGTGCACCATCTTGTGGAAGGAGGTATGGAGGGAGGGAGAGAAAAATTTAAAACTCAAAAGCTTATGGAAGTGATTGTTGATAAATCAAAATAAATTAATAAAAAAAAAATGGCTGAAAAAAAAATCTTCACTTGATCTGACCATCACCATTAACTACTATCCCATATCTTTCTTCACCTTCTCAACAAAATTCCTTGAGAAAGTCACTGACATTGGATGCCTCCATTCAGTCTCCTCTCAATCCAAAATCCTCTGCCATCTGGTTTCCAAACTCATTATTCAACTGAAACCACTCTGGTCAAAGTTACCATTGGTTCCTTCATTGGCAAATGTAATGACCTGTGCCCAATCTTCATCCTTCTTGACTTCTCTGCAGCCTTTGACACTGTCAATAACCTACTCTTCCAACTCCCTCATCCTCCTCTCCCCTCTGATGGAAGGACCGGATGGTGAAGCATTTAATCACACTCAGAGAGTGGAATGTGGTTTCTGCAATTCACTCCACTTTCCATCTGCAGCTCTGCTTAGTCTGAACTCCACAGAACAAGACCCTGTGTCCCTCCTCCCCTTCTCCCTTCCTTTTGTGTTCTGTCTTCTTCCATTAGATTATAAGCTCCTTGAAGGCAGGGACTTTTTTCTTATTTGTATTCCCAGAGCTTAACACATGTCTGGCACATATCTACCAGGCACTTAACAAATGTGTAACATATCGCATTGCAAATACTCTCTCCCCTCTAAAGTTTTCATTACTTTGCTATTTCCCATTTCTCCTTCTACCATGTCTGATATTTCTTCAGTCTTCTCTGCTGGATTTTCATCCAAGTAAAGTTCACTGTGAGTGTCCCTCAAGCTTCTGTCCTGGGCCTGCTTCTCTTTTCCCCCCATATGATCTCTATACACATGATTCCATAATCTCTCTCCTAAGCTCCAGTCTTACATCATCAATTGCCTTTTGGACATAAAATATTCAGATAGCATCTCAAATTCAATGTCTCCATAATAGAACTCATTATTTTTCCCCAAAACCCTCCCTTTTTCCAAACTTCCCTATTTTTGTCAAGGGTACTACCACCCTCCCAGTCAACTAGAAGTCATCCTTGATTCCTCACTTCATTCAACCTATTTATCCAATCACTTGTCGAATTCTATTGTTTCACACCCCTCAGATATGTCCCCTTACCTCCATCACACAACCCCCACCTTGGTGCAGGCTCTGATCCCCTTTTACCTGGACTACTGCAGTAGTCTTCTGTTTGCCCTGCCTCAAGTCTCTCCCCACTCCCATCAATCCTCCACTTAGCCGCCAAAGTGGATTTTTCTAAAGCATGAGTCTGACTATATCATCCTCCTATGCAGTAAACTTCAGTGGCTCGTATTACCTCTATCAAATTTAAACTCTCCTTTGGCCTTTCATAACCTGGTCCTTCCCTACCTTTCCAGATGTCTTACATTTTACTCCTTTCACACAGTCTAAGATCTAGTGACATGTTTGGCCTGCATGCTATTAATAAAACAACACTCTATCTCCCAGTTCTGTGCCTTGTCATTGCCTGTCCCCTATGCCTGGAATACTCACATTCTCTTGACCTCCTTCCTTCAAGACTTTGCTCAAATTTCACCTTCTTATCTATTTATTTGTATGTTCCTTTTATATGTGAGTTTGATGTTTATGTGTGAGTTCCTTGAGGGTCAGAAAACTGTTTTTGCTTTTCTTTGTATTCAGGGCACTTAGCACAGTGCCTGGCACACAGTAAGTGCTTATTACATGTTTGTTTACTAAGTATTGCTCTTCAGAAAGTATTATTCACTACTGTACCCCTGCCCATTTTGCCTTAGGAAAAAATGGCCACCCATAAATAAAAAGACAATCATTTTGCCATTAAATAATCTTAATTCAGGATTAGCCGGGTGACGCAATGGTTAGAGCACAGGGTCTGGAGTTAGGAAGACCTGAGTTCAAATCCAGCCTCAGATACTTACTAGCTTCACTTAATTCTCTTTGCCTCAGTTTCCTTATCCATAAAAGGAGCTGGAGAAGGAAATGGCAAACCACTCCTGTATCTTTGCTAAGACAATCCCAAAAAGGGTCACAAAAAGTTAGACACAACTGAAGCAACTGAATGACAACAATTTTAATTCGGTTCAAAAAGCATCTATTAAGTGTCTTCTATGTACTAAGCACTGGGGATAGAAAAATGTAAATGAAAACAGTCCATGCCCTCAAAAGGTTTATGTTTTACTGGAGGGGGGGAAACATGTAAACAGGACATCAACAGAGACCTTATGAGACAAATAAAATAAAATTTTCCATTCAAGTAATCAACCAATAATATTGATGGAGTTGGTCACACTGTTTTGCACTGTTAGTTGCCAAGTATTTCCAAATACTCACGTGTTTTATTTTCTACTATACCGCTGAGCACATAGTAGGAGCTTAATAGATGCTAGTTGATAGAGTGACTGACTGCTATAATTGTCTTGGATACTCAATAGTCATCCTATACTATTTATTTGTAAGGTACAATTGTCAGGGAGGGTACCATTCCCTCAAAATGAGACTCCAAGAATCCCTACTCTCTCACAATCCCACAAGCAACTGAAACCAGCTTGCAGGTGTTTAGGGATACTAAGGCAGATGGTAGAGAATATTGGGCATAAGTGGGATGGAAAAACACGACAGTACTACATAACAGTAAGCTATACTGACATCAGGGGTCCCGAGAAAAGATTAGCAATGCTTTTTAGCATCATACATTTGGGCCATTAAGACTTAGATACCCATGCAACCATCTGTTTGTGCACAGATCTGTTATTTTTACCAGCAGGTACCTACTTTGTATATGAGAATGATGGTACTAAGGTGGTCTTTAGACTTCAGAATTATTATTCTACTTATGGCAATAGATTCATGTAGGCTTACTCAACATTTTCTTGTCCACCTTCCTTTACAATTACTAGCACACATTGCCAGCCAGCAAACTACTGGGGGGCGGGGGGGGGGGGGGAAGCCTAGCAAGGGACTGACAAAGGTTTGTTTTTTTTTTTTAAACTGCTGACATGTGGAGAGAGTTTAATGCTGGCAACAAATTATAAAATGAAGACTAAGATGCCAATTTGCAAAATTTGTTTAAAATAAAATTGCAAATTATTAGATGAAACTAACATAACTGAATATAGTACAAAAAGGTTGTCCAAAATGTCTAAAACCTATCAGTTATTAACTTATATTTTCTACACAAGGCATCTACAATGACTGCCAAAGGCAGAGAAAACTTAATGAAAAGTAAATTTAGTGACAGAAATGTCTCTCAAACATTGATTAACTATTTCTGCTGTCAAATTAAATATATTCATGGTTTAATTTTATGCAACTTTGAAAGGATCCTATTTTCAAAAAGTAAATTACATGTAGAAGGTTACAAAAAAGAAAGCTTTCTAAATGTTTGTATTTGAATAAAATTGCTTTGAAGTGTCTAACATTTATTGTTTCCTTTTTTCAGTGTTGATTTAACATAACTAGGAAAAGACTATTCTATATGGATTCAGAAGGCAGAAAAGAACCAATCAGTGAAAAGGAGGAACATATGTCAACTCAACTTATGAAAGCCGTTCCTAACAGCTGCCCAATGGTATAAAATGGGATACCACACAAAGTAGTAAACTTCCTGTCACTGGAAGCATTCAAGTAAAAGCTAAATTACCATTATTCATAAATGTTATGGAAGGGATATCTTCCTGTATTGGAAGAGTTTGGGTTATATAACCTTCCTTCCAATTCTAATTTCCTATGATGCAATATCCAATAATTGTTTCCATCTATATACAGACTTAACAGTTTAAAAAGTGCTCTCACATAGGTTTTCTAATTTGGATCCATATTTGAGGGGAAAAAAAAAACCTATGAAGTTAAACAAGGCTAACAAAAGGTGGTAAAAATTTTATTTACCTCAAGTCTTACAAATCTAATCAAAGGCATTTCAAATGGATAAAGATGGGAGAGGTAGAAAATTATCTAAGAATATTCACCAAGTGAGATACCTTTGAGATTGCTCCATCCTCCTCTGTTATCCTGGTCACTCATATCTATCAGGTCATTCTATTCTCCTTCTTAAGAAGTTTAGCGCCAAACCCAAGCTATCTCTACACATGGCTTTGACCTCTTAGGTCCTGAACAGATCTAAATCTATGATCTTATTATCCTGAGCTTAAGAACGTCAATTACACCTGCCAGGCTCCCTTCCCCTATCACCCTGGCTTCCTCCTCAGCTGCCATCAATTCCCCTTCATCTCCCTCAACTCCATTACCTCAGTCACTCATAAGAATGTCCACACTCTTGATCTCACTATCACCCACAACTGTTCAATGTCCATGGTCAAGAAGGCCTGACATGAAGTCCTGCCTCTGACACTGGCTATCTGACCATGGTCAAGTCACTTAACATCTCAATGACCCAGGCAATTTTATTAGATTATAAATCAGACCAGGTGCCAGTGGAGGGAGTCCACCCTCCCCCCCCCAAAAAAATCAATTTACAAAGAAAGCAGAACAATTTCAATGGTTATAAAACCATACAACCTATTGCAAGTCAGAGATACAAATACTGTAATTATTTATTTTTGCAACTCAAGCCCACATACACATCCTGCTGAATGAAAAACTAAACAATAAATGAAAACATCAGGCACTTCTGAGACTAAGCCTAAATTAATGCAGATATAAGTAGCCATCATGGAACATCAGGGCACAATGCAAAAACAAGTGCAGTAATCTGGAAAAAACAGAAGTATTGATCGCATACAAATTCTCCATTTACAAATTTAATATTACAAACTGAGCAAACTAAATCCTCCTGACAGAAGACAGCTACAATTTATCCTACACCCACCACCTTCTACCTTCAGCATGATGTATCTATCTACCTACTAATGATCTTATCAATTACCTTCCTGGAAGCTTCAGAATCTAAGTATCAGTGACGACTCTAAATTTTCCCCTTGAACAAAGTTGTCTTCCCTATGCCCTAACCAGTACCAATTAAGAAATGAAATTCTGTAACCAATTCTATCATCTGATTTCTGCAACCTGGGCGGTGCAGTGGTTAGAGTGTCGGACATGGGAGTCAGGAGGACCTGAGTTCAAATTCCACATGATACGCTTACTTAGCCCTGTGTCTTTAAACAAGTCACTTAACCTGCCTCACTTTCCTTATCTGTAAAATGAAACCTGCCTCACAGGGTTGTTGTGATGGCTAAATGAGGTAATTATAGGTAAGACAAAGAGCTATTATATCACCAAATGCTAGCTATTTTATTATTCTCAATGATACATAAGTACCTGTTTTGCCAACAGAACAGCAGATTGCAAATGATGAGTGGGTAGGTCACTAGAAAAATCTATCAACATCTGTTAGATGAGAAGGCTGAATTGGATGACCATTAATATCCCCTTCCACCTCCAAATCCTTTTTTCCCACCATTTCAGGCAGCACACTTTGCTGATGGGGCTTATAAAAAGCATTAGAATTTCTGCCCTCTGGATGACCAATCTACTGGAAGACAGAAGGCAAAGATACTCAAAGAGTTCAACAACAGAGATAAATAATAATTCTACACAACGGTATAAAAAATTTCCACAATGCAGCTTGAGATTGACCGCCCAAAAAATGGCATAGACATAAAAAGTGGGGTGGGGGCATAGGAGTTAGTTCAAAGGGAGGGGAAGATTAGACAATAGTTGGAGGCACAGTCTGGCTTTGCTAGAAGACCTTAGAGAGCCTCCTCAAGTAGGGATTTTGGAAGGAGAGAAATAGTAGCCACTTAGCTCCCTGCGGCATGAAGAAAGGGGGTTGGAGATGGGTGAAGGTGTGGAGGGGTAGATAAAAGGGAAAACAATTGAAAGTATCAGCTGATTGGGACAGCATGGGAATGGACAGACCAGAAAGCACCACGCTGGGAAGGGAAGGGGGAAGAGAGTGATTTGTAGGCACCGGGAGTACTTTCCGCCTAGCTGTACCAAGGCATCATCAGCCGCCCCACACCTCGACTGCAGACTCCTAGGCTGCGCTTGGCACCTTGACTGTGCGCTCCCGCCCCCGGGCACTGCGCTACTACTCACCCACAGGCTCGCTCAGTCTCCAACTCTCCTCCCAAGAATCGCTGCCCAACCCAGCCGCCTGCCCGGCTCTGGCAGCTCCGGGGAGGCGGCCGTGGCTCCTGCCTGCCGCCTCCCCCAACCCCGCCGACGTTCGTTATTCCCGTGTCCTGGCAACAGAGGCGCTGCGAGGACCAGCCTCCAGCCCACTTCCCTCCGGGCCTGCGGCCCTGATCTGTGAGCCCGCCCAGCCTAGGTGCTGGGTCTGGGGAGCGCCCCCGAGGGCAGCAGCTGCAGTCTCTGACTCCACCCGCGCACTGGCTGCATTTCCCTGGCCAACCCAGCCCAGCAGAGTACCTGGCATATGGAGCAGAGAACCTTCGAGCCATGGCCCCAAAACACCGAGCCTATGCCCTTCTGCACTCCCCTCCACTCTTTCCCCATCCAAATCCTCCTGCTCCCTGGGTTACCTGGGATGGAGAATTGTCCCAAAAGCCATTTTGCTCAAAGGGGAGAAAGGAAAGAAGACACATTGCCCCCCAACGCTCCAAAGTTAGGCCAAGAAAGGGGAATAATGGAAAAATTAAGTCCATTTCCAGCCTAGGTAGCTAGTAGACGGCAATCACCACATGATCGAATCCTCCTGTGACAGTCCTCTATGCTAAGAATGCCAACACGTAGATTTTTAATGTGATTTGGTTTACCTACTGTTGTGAATCAAAGATCATATAAGAGAATAATAATAAAAGCATTAATATAGCATCTGTATAACAGGGGTTTTACAAATATCTCATTTGATCCTCACAACCCTAAGAAGTAGGTTCTGCTATTACACCTATTTTACAGTTGAGAAAACTTAGTCAAACAGAGGTTAAGTAATTTTCCCATTGTCCAAGCTAGTAACTATCTTAGGCTACGTTTGAATTCCTGACTCCAGGCCCGATGCTCTACCAACTGTACCACCTAGCTGCCTCAAATATTACATTGTTTGGATTAAAGAAATTTCTTGAAGTTCTGTTTGTTCGTTTGTTTGAATCCTAGATAAGTGGGCCAAAGTGGTTAATGGTCAACATAACTGCCCATAAAAGTGGATAAAAAGAATTTGAACAGCACCCATGAGTTCCACTTAGATTTTTTTCTTTTACTTATTTTTTTATTAATTTATTTTGATTTATCACTAATCACTTCCATATGCTTTTGAGTTTAAAATTTTTCTCCCCCTTCCTCCTCACCACCCTCCCCAAGATGGCTCAAAATCTGATATAGGCTATACATTTACATTCGTATTAAACATATTTTCACATTAGTGATATTGTAAGTAGAAATTAAAACCAATAGGAGGAAGCATCAGAAAGAGGAAACAAAACTCAACAGAAGGGAAAAAAAAATAACAATTCTGCTTCCATAGTTCTTTCTTTGGGTGTGGATAGCATTTTCCATCCCAAGGCCTCTGGAGATGTCTTAGATCCTTGTACTGCCAGGAAGGGTTAAGTTTATTAATATGAATCATCACACAACGTGGCTGTTATTATGTACAACCTTCTCTTGGTTCTGCTCACTTCACTCAGCATCAGACCATACAAGTCTTTCCAGGTTTTTCTGAAGTCATCCTGTTCATCATTTCTTATAGCACAGTAGTACTCCATCACATTCATATACCACAACTTGCTCAGCCATTCCCCAATTGGTGGGCATCCTCTCAATTTCCAATTCTTTGCCACCACAAAAAGAGCTGCTATGAATATTTTTGTACATGTAGGTCCTTTTCCCATTTGTGTGATCTCTTTGGGATATAGCCCTAGAAGTGCTATTGATGGGTCAAAGGGTATACACATTTTTATAGCCCTTTGGGCATAGTTCCAAATTGCTCTCCAAAATGGTTGGATCAGTTCACAACTCCACCACCAATGCATTAGTGTTCCAATTTTCCCACATCTTCTCCAACATTTACCATTTTCCTGTTTTGTCATGTTGCCCATTCTGATGGGTGTGATGTGGTACCTCAGAGTTGTTTTGATTTGCATTTCTCTAATCAATAGTGCTTTAGAGTATTTTTTCATATGACTATAGATGGCTTTAATTTCTTCATCTGAGAACTGTCTGTTCATATCCTTTGACCACTTATCAATTGGGGAATGGCTTGTATTCTTATAAATTTGACTTAATTCTGTATATATTTTAGAAATGAGACCCTTAGGTACAGAAATCCATCCTGCCCTACAGGAAAATTGAAGGGGAAGGGAATAAGAGAAGGGGGGGAGAGATAGAAGGGAAGGCAGACTAGGGGAAGGGGTATTTAGAATGCCTGCCATCTTAGATGGGGGAGGGGCGAGATGGGGTGAAAATTTGGAACTCAAAATCTTGTGGAAGTAAATGTTGAAAACAAAAAAAAAATAAAAATTACCATTAAAAAAAAAAAAGAAATGAGGCCCTTATCAGAGAGACTGGTTGTATAAATTCTTTCCCAATTTTCTACCTTCCTTCTAATCTTAGTTGCATTGGCTTTGTTTGTACAAAAACTTTTCAATTTAATGTAATCAAAATTATCTATTTTACTTTTCGTAATGTTCTCTATCTCCTGTTTGGTCATGAATCTTCTGTTCTCCATAGATCTGACAGGTAAACTATTCCTTGCTCTCTCAGTTTGCTTATAGTGTCAGCCTTTATATCTAAATCATGTACCCATTTTGACTTTATTTTGGTATATGGTGTGAGATTTTGGTCCTTGCCTAGTTTCTGCCATACTCTTTTCCAGTTTTCCCAGCCATTTTTTCAAAGACTGGGTTCTTATCCCAGAAGCTGGGGTCTTTGGGTTTATCAAATCATAGATTACTATAGTCATTGACTACTGTGTCTTGCATACTTAACCTATTCCACTGATCCACCACTCTATTTCTTAGCCAATATCAAATAGTTTTGATGATTGCTGCTTTATAATACAATTTAAGATCTGGAATGGCTAGGCCACCTTCCCTTGCATTTCTTTTCATTAGTTCTCTTGATATTCTGGAACTTTTGTTCTTCCAAATGAATCTTATTATTTTTTCTAACTCTATAAAATAATTTTTGGTAGTTTGATTGGTATGGCACTGAATAAGTAAATTAGCTTAGGTAGAATTGTCATTTTTATTATATTAGCTCGGCCTACCCATGAGCAATTGATATTTTTCTAATTATTTAGATCTGATTTTATTTGCATGAAAAGTGTTTTGTAATTGTGTTCGTAGGGTTCCTGGGTTTGTTTCAGAAGGTAGACTCCTAAATATTTTATAATGTCTACAGTAAGTTTAAATGGAATTTCTCTTTCTATCTCTTGCTGTTGGGCTTTGTTGGTAATATATAGAAATGCCTATGATTTATGTGGGTTTATTTTATAGCTTGCAACTTTGCTAAAGTTGTTTATTATTTCAAGTAGTTTTTTACTTGATTCTCTGGGATTCTCTAAGTATAACATCATGTCATCTGCAAAGAGTGATAGCTTTGTTTCTTCTTTGCCTATTCCAATGCCTTCAATGTCTTTTTCTTCTCTTATTGCTAAAGCTAACATTTCCAGTATGATGTTGAATAACAGTGGTGATAATGGACATCCTTGTTTCACCCCCGATCTTATTGGAAATGCTTCTAGCTTGTCCCCATTACATATTATGCTTGCTGAAGGTTTTAGAGAGATGCTATTTATTATTTTAAGGAGGGCTCCATTTATACCTATGCTATCCAGTGTTTTTAATAGGAATGGGTGCTGTATTTTGTCAAAAGCTTTTTCTGCATCTATTGAGATGATCATGTGGTTTCTGTTAGTTTTGGTGTTGATATGATGGATTATGCTGGTAGTTTTCCTTATATTGAACCAGCCCTGCATTCCTGGTATAAATCCTACCTGGTCATAGTGTATTATTCACGTGATAAGTTGCTGTAATCTATTTGCTAACATTTTGTTTAAAATTTTTGCATCTATATTCATTAGAGAAATTGGTCTATAATTTTCTTTCTCTGTTTTGACTCTTCCTAGTTTAGGTATCAGCACCGTATTTGTATCATAAAAAGAATTTGGTAAGATTCCTTCTTTACCTATTTTACCAAATAGTTTATATAATATTGGAATTAATTGTTCTTTAAATGTGTGATAGAATTTGCATGTAAATCCATCTGGCCCTGGAGATTTTTTCCTAGGGAGTTCATCAATGACTTGTTCAATTTCTTTTTCTGAGATGGGGTTATTTAAGTATTTTACTTCTTCTTCTGTTAATCTGGGCAATTTATATTTTTGTAAATATATATCCATTTCACTAAGATTGTCAAATTTGTTGGCATATAGTTGGGCAAAATAATTCCTAATTGTTGTTTTAATTTCCTCTTCCTTGGTGGTAGTTTCACCCTTTTCATTCTTGATACTAGTAATTTGGTTTTCTTCTTTCTTTTTTTTTAATTAGATTAACCAATGGTTTATCTATTTTATTGGTTTTTTCATAAAACCAGTTCTTAGTTTTATTTATTAGTTCAATAGTTTTCTTAATTTCAATTTTATTAATTTTTCCTTTGGTTTTCAATATTTCTAATTTAGTGTTTAATTGAGGAGTTTTAATTTGTTCTTTTTCTAGTTTTTTTAGTTGTATGCCCAATTCATTGATCTCCTCTTTTTCTATTTTATTTACGTAAGCATGTAGAGATATAAAACTTCCCTTAAGAACTGCTTTTGCTGCATCCCATAAGTTTTGGTATGTTGTCTCATTATTGTCATTCTCTTGAATGAAATTATTGATTGTTTCTATGATTTGTTCTTTGACTCAATCATTTTTTAGGATTAGACTATTAGTTTCCAATTATTTTTTAGTCTATCTTTCCATGGCCCTTTATTACATATAATTTTTATTGCATCATGATCTGAAAAGGATACATTTACTATTTCTGCCTTTCTGCATTGGATTGTGAGGTTTTTATGCCTTAGTACATGGTCAATTTTTGTGTATGTGCCATTTACCACTGAGAAAAAAGTATATTCGTTTCTATCCCCATTCAGTTTTCTCCAGAGGTCTATCATACCTAACTTTTCTAATGTTCTATTCACCTCCTTAACTTCTTTCTTGTTTATTTTGTGGTTAGATTTATCTAGTTCAGAGGGGGGAGGTTGAGGTCCCCCACTAGTATAGTTTTGCTGTCTATTTCTTCCTGTAACTCCCTGAACTTCTCCTCTAAGAATCTGGATGCTATACTATTTGGTGCACATATGTTTAGTAATGATATTACTTCATTGTCTATGGTGCCTTTTTAGCAGGATGTAGTTTCCTTCCTTATCTCTTTTGATAAGATCTATTTTTGCTTTTGCTTTGTCTGAGATCAGGAGGGCTACCCCTGCTTTTTATACTTCAACTGAAGCATAATATATTTTGCTCCAGCCTTTTACATTTACCCTGTATGTGTCACTCTTTTTCAAATGTGTTTCCTATAAACAACATATTGTAGGATTATGGTTTTTAATCCAATCTGCTATACGCTTCTGTTTTAATGGGAGAGTTCATCCCATTCACATTTACAGTTATGATTACTATCTGTGCCTTTTTCTCCATCCTTCCCCCCCCCCCGTTTATGCTTTTCTTTCTCCTTTCTTGTTTCCCCCCCTCACTAGTGTTTTGCTTTTGACCAGCGCCTCCTTGGGTCCCACCTACCTTCTATTATCCCTTTCCCTTTTCTTCCCCTTTACCCTTACTGCTTCTTCCCTCCCTTCTATCCCCCCTCCCTTTTCTTTCCCCTTTCCCCTCCTACTACCTATATTGCAAGTTGGATTTCTGTACCTAACTGATTATGTTATTGCCTTCTTCCCTTCTTCAACCAAATCTGATGAGAGTAAAGTTCAAACAATGCTCATCCCCTCCCTTCTTTACCTCTGCTCTAATAGGTTTTTGTGTCTTTTCCTGTAATGTAATTTACCCTTGTCTGCCTCCTCCTTCTCAGTACATTTTCTTAGCTCAGACTAATCCACTTACTTGAATCCATTTAACCCACTTGATTAAATTTTTTTTTATCATTACATCAAAGTGGACTTATATCCACCCCCTTTACGTATACTCCTTTAACATGGTATAATAACAATACAGTTCTCAAGAGTTGCAAGTATCATCTTCCCTTGTAGGGATGTAAACATTTTGCCTTTATTAACAACATATTGTATCTTTCTGTCCCATTTACCTCTTTTATGTCTCTCTTGAATCTTGTACTTGAAGATCAAATTTTTTGTTGAGCTATGGTCTTTTTATCAGGAATGTTTGGAAGTCCCCTATTTTGTTGAATATCCATCTCCTTCCCTGAAAAATCATGCTCATTTTTGCTGGGTAGTTAATCCTTGGCTGCATTCCAAGCTCCTTTGCCTTATGGAATATCATGTTCCATGCCCTACAGTCTTTTAATGTAGAAGCTGCAGGGTCCAGTATAATCCTGACTGTGGCTCCATGATATTTAACTTGTTTCTTTCTGGCTGCTTGCAGTAATTTCTCTTTAATCTGGTAATTTTGGAATTTAGCTATTATATTCCTTGGCGTTTTCAATTTGGAATCTCTTTCAGGCGGGGAGCGGTGGATTCTTTCTATAGTTATTTTACCTTCAGGTTCTAGGACTTCAGGCAGTTTTCCTTTATGATTTCCTGAAGGATATTGTCCAGGCTCTTTTTTTCATCATGACTTTCAGGTAGGCCTATAATTTTTAAATTGTCTCTCCTGGATCGATTTTCCAGGTCAGCTGTTTTACCCATGAGGTATTTTACGTTTTCATCTATTTTTTCATTTTTTTTGTTTCTGTTTGACTGATTCTTGCTCTCTCGTGGAGTCATTAGTTTCCATTTGTTCAATTCTAATTTTTAACATATTGTTTTCTTCTGTTACATTTTGTACTTTCTTCTCCAATTGGTCAATTGTATTTTTAAGGGATTTATTTTTTTCATTGTACTTTTTTTCCAACTGGCCAATTGTGTCTTTTAGGGACTTGTTTTCTTCAGTGTACTTTTTTTCCAATTGGCCAATTGTACTTTTAAAGGACTCCTCTACCTCTCTCATTTGACTTTTAAAATCCTTCTTGATTTCTTCTAAGAAGGCTTTTTGGGCTTCAGACCTGTTCATATTCCCTTTTGATGTTACAGATGTGGGTTTGATGACAATGATGTCCTCTTCAGAATTTCTGTCTTGATCTTCACTCTTCTCATAATGTGAATCTATCCTACGTTTCTTTTTACTCATGGTGTTTCTTTATTCCCTTGCCTTTAAAGAGATTAAGCTCTCCTGCTGGGGAGCAGAGGGCACTGACCCAAGCTTCTTGTGTTGGGAGCCTAGGTCTTGGTCACTGGATTTGTGTGCTGGGGCCTCTTATGTTGGCAGTTGGAGGCTGTAGGGTTCTGGCAGCTTATATGGTGTTGGGCTGGAATCGGCAAGGCTGGGACTTTCAGGTTAATCTAGGTTGCCTGTTTTTCCTTTCCTTTAGCTTTGTTTAGCTCCTTTTAGATAAGTGCTGCCAGGTGTTTATCTGCCTGGGGCCCCTTGCAGTGCTGCCTCCCTTATTTCTGTTGAGGTACTGGGAGACTTCTTTGCTGTAGAATGCCGAGGCACCTGGTGGTTTTCTGAGCTGGTTTCCACCAATTACCCCACCCTCACTGAGACACTTGGAGGTACAGCTGTTGGCATTTGCCTGCTCGACCACCAGGGCTTCAGGATCTCCTCCTGGTTGGCAGTTGGAGGCTGTAGGGTTCTGGCAACTTACCTGGTGTTGGGCTGGAATCAACAAGGCTGGAACATTTTGGCACCTCTAGGTTGCTTTCTTCAGCTCCTTTCAGACAATGCTGCTGAGTGCTTATCTGCCTGGGGCCTTTTGAAGTGCTGCTTCACTTATTTTTGCTGAGGCACTGGGAGACCCGTTTGCTGTAGAATGCCGAGGCACTAGAATCTCCTCCTGGTGTGCTAAAGTGGGTCTTTCCACTAGCTGGCTCAGCAACTCCCGGTTCTGTACTAATCCCCTTTCCCCAGGGTAAGAGGGGCCTTTCCCGTTAATCCCTCTAGCTACCTGGGCTACTGCACTGCTGCACCCCATCTTTCTTCTGGTTCAGCTGTTCCAGGGTTTTTTCTAGGGTGATATTTTCTCGGTTTTCAGAGGTTGATAGGGGAGGGTGAGAGCGACTACCTTTTTACTCCGCCATCTTGGCTCCCAGAAGCGGCGCGTTCCACTTAGGTTTAAAAACGGAAAACTAGCTAACTCTTTTACTCAGAGAATGTTGAATAAATGATCAGTTTTGCTGCAAAGAAAAACACCTGGGCCCTGCTACCTTCAAAGCGGCCTAGCCCCATTTCTATAGAATCAATGGCAAAAGGATAAACTACGTGTGATGAAAATATAGTCCATATTAGAGTGAAGTGTGTGTGTGTGTGTTCAGTCAAGTTCAACTCTTCCTGATCCCATTTAGAATTTTCTTGGCAAAGATACTGGAGTGCTTTGCCATTTCCTTCTCCAACTCACTTTACAGATTAAGGAAACTGAGGCAAAGAGTGGGGGTTAAGTGAGTTGCTCAGGGTCGCATAACTAGGAATGATTGAGTCCAGATTTGAATTTAGGAAGATGAGTCTTCTTGATTGCAGGCCCAGAATTCTATCCACTGCCCACCTAGCTACCCAGGATAAAATCCTCACAAGTAATGTGTCAACATCCTCTGTTTCTCTCCTTAGGTTAATCTTTTTACTGATTCTCTAGGGGGTTGCTAAGGAAACCATAATGTTCACTTAATGTTGTGGGGCAGCTAGGTGGCGCAGTGGATAGAGCACTGGCCCTGAAGTCAGGAGGACCTGAATCCAAATCTGGCCTCAGACCAAAAACTTGACACTTACTAGCTGTGTGACCCTGGGCAAGTCACTTAACTCCAATTACCTTAAAAAAAAAAGATAGCTGTGTCTCCTCTTTACTGGTTTACACCTTAAATTTCTCTTATCTTAACTACAGTTACTAGGATTTCTAGAATTATATCAAATAGGGAGAGCAGAAATCTTTGCTCTATCCTTGTATTTACTGAGAAAGTCTCCTATTTTGCCATTGCAAATAACAGTAATAGATTTTTTTTTACTCTATTTTTTTCTTTCTTTCCTTTTTCCCTTTCTTGGCCCCTTCCTATTCCTATTCCTCTTGCTCCTTCCTCCTTATCCCTTCCTTCCAAATACCTGAACTTTTAATATGGTAGTTGATAACTTGCATTTCTTCATTTGAGAACTACCTGACCACATACTTTGACCACTTATTTTTGGGGGAATGGCTCTTATTTTTTTTAATATATTTCAACAATTCTTTATATAGCTTGGATATTAGACCTTCATCAGAAAAATTTTCTATGAAGATTTTTTTTCCAAATTAATTGTTTTTCTTCTGATTTAAGTTGCATTTATTTTACTAGTCCAGAAGCTTTTTAATTTGATATAATCAAAATTGTCCATTTTATCTTTTATGTTATTCTCTTCCTTTCTAGATGAGAATTCTCAAAAATTTTTGTTTTATCCACATGTATTTATTATGTTTAAAAGGGAGTCTTTTATGCCTGTTTTTATTATTTTAATAAATGAGTGTTGTGTTTATAAAAAGGATTTTTCTATATCTCTTGTTTTATATGATAAACAACGCTAATTGTTTTTCCTAATCTTAAAACATTCTGGTATCCCTGGTATAAATCCAACTTTCTCATAGTGAATATAGTTTCTGAATATATGCTGTGGTCTTTTATTTTCCTTTAAATTTTTTTAATCTGTATCCATTAATGACATTGATGAATAGGTCTCTCTGCTTTGTTACTTCTTGGTTTGAATATTGGGACCATATTTGGGAGAGTACATAACAAGAAACATAGTAACATGCCTCCATTTTTAGTTACTGAAAATAATTTTAGGAACATATGGTCAATTGTTCTTTAAACATTTATGAGCATCCACTTTTAAAATCATCTACAACAGATTTTTTTTCCTTTTGTGATTCATTTGTAACTTGTTCAATATCTCAGGGATAAAGGTTAAGATTTTTTTGTTATATTTCTTATTTTATAGTTGTAGGTAATTATGCATTTCCTTTAAATTCTTGTTTTTTCTGATATGCCTTTCAAAAGTTTTATTTACTATTTAAGTAGTCTTTATGTTTTTCTTTTTGTCTACTTCTGTATTTTAAAATACCTTTTCATTGTTATTCTGGTTTTGCTTAATTTGCCGATTTGTGCCTTTTTAAAAATGCATGCTCAGTTCATTAAATATCTTTTTTTCTATTTTATTAATCTCCATTTTCAGAGATATAATTTTTCTCTAAGGACTGATTTAGTTGCATTCTAAATAATTTTGGTATGTTGTCTTATTAACAAGTCTCATTATCAGTTCTAGTTATTCATTCTTTTGAAGATTTGTTCTTTGACCAATTCAATTCAAATTAACAAACATTGATTAGGCACTTTATATATATTATACACTGTGCTAGATGCTTAGAATATCGCTCCTCCCTCCAAAAAAATAAAAAAAATCCCTGACTGACTTCAAGGAGATTACATTTTACACAGGGGAAACAATATGTGCTAGATAAATAAATATAAAATTATGCAAAATAAATACAAATTAGTTTCAAGAGTAAGTCCTAAAAATGGATGGGGGTGGAGGAAGTGTATGCATAGAAATGTTAGCCGAACCCATGTCAGTTGATGAAGTCACTAAGAGGTTATAAAAGAAATGAGAAGATGCAGGATAGAGCCCTGAGGTTTCATCTACACGTATGTTATAAGACATGAATGATTATTCAGCAAAGGAAACTGAGAAGGGATTAGTCATGTGGGTTAGAGCAAAACCAGGGGAAGTTTTCACCAAAGCAAGGAAGAAGAGAATATTCACAAGGAGAAAGTGATTAAGAATGTCTGCCAAAGAAATCAAGGATGTTGAGATCTGAGAAAAGACCATTGAATTTGTAAGGGCGGCCAGGAGTCCCCCAGTTGAAGGAACAGCCCCAGCCCAAATCAACCCTCTTTACACCTGTGTAAAGAGCTCACAGACTGTGAGCTTTTCTCATCTACCACCCACTATTTCTCCCACGGTTTCTCCTGTTTCATGATAGGGGCAGGGATCCCTATGAAAACAAAACATGCCTCCTGTCCCTTCCTCATGTTTTCTCATCCCTAGCCCCAATCCAACTCCTCTGTCGTGTCCTAATTGAACTCTAACTACTCTTGCACTGTGCCCTCTGAAATTCCTATTCCATAGTAAACAAACTCCCTTTCATCCTAGGCATTTTTTCTCACACTCTTTCCATCTATTTCCCTTTCTCCTTGCTGGTGACATCACATCCCCTGCTATCTTCTCTAGCACTAGCTGTACCTTCTGTCACACAATATCCCCCTCCACTCAGAGAAGGATTCTGAATATGCCTCACTCTGCATTATCATTTTCATACTCTGTCTTTTTATCACTCAGTAACCTTGTCTATTTCAGTCCATAAAATCACAATTTTTCACCCAATCAATGGGTAGAAGATGGTAGCTAGAATATAGCTACCTAAATCCTGTCATACTCCCTCTTTCTTCAAGTAGTTCAGTATCTGATTCAAGATCCTCCTTACCTCTCTAATTCCTACCTTTATATTAGGGGACTTTAATATTCATACAGATGTTCCTTCAAACCCCCTAATCAACTCATGTCCTCAACTCCCTTAAGGCCAGTGACCTACTTCTTTACTCTACCTATGCCCTGATCAGACCACATCTGGAGTAGTATTCATTTCTGGGTATCACATTTCAACAATCTACAACATATCCAGAGATAGGCAACCAGGGCAGCTCTGGACTTGAAAACATGACCTACATTAATCAGTAGAAACAAAAAATAGCTACCATTTATAGCCAGCAATTATTTAGCACTTTAAAGTTTACAAAGCATTTTAAATATATTATCTCATTGGTCAAATAGGAATTTCTAGCTTTAACAAAAAAATTATATTTAGCCTTGAGGAAGTGAAACAAAAGGAGATATTTAACTTTGAGGGGAAAAAAAACCACAGGGGACATGATCGCTCTTGTCTAATACTTAAAGGGCTGTTCTTTGAAAAGAGGATTTGATTTATTCTTGACTCTGAAGGTTAGAATTGATGTCAATAAGAAGGAGTTTCCAAGGGATATATTTAGACTTTGTGAAGGAAATAACCTAAATTGTTACAGCAGTCCAAATGTACTGCTGAATGGGCTGCCATGAAGTGCCTACCCCACATCTCACTAGAGATTTTTCAAATGATAACTGCATGATCAGCTTCCAGGGACTATTATAGAGAAGATCCTTAACCAAGCTGGACCAGTCGGTCTCTGAGATTCCTTCCAAATATGAGATTCTGTGATAATGACCCACTTTCCTGTTTCATAAATAGATCATATTTACCTATTTAAACATCCTTAAATTCTGTATCTCTGCAACCTGAGCCTAACAATTTGGCCACATTTTTGGCTATTGCCTGTTAACCTTTTCCTGAGATAAAGTTGAAATTTTCTTCTAGTACCTCCTTTCTTGTTTTAAATGTGGGTGATATCACATCCTTAAGTCTTGTTTTCCCTTTCGCTTTACTTTTGGGAGGGCATGTAGAGACCATGCATCTTCTAGCTCTGCTCTCATATCTTTCAAAAGTCCTTATTGCGTGTGTTAAACAAAAAATCCCAATTTCTTCTTGCCTTTTTAAACTAGTGCTAAGCACCCCAAACCTAGTCCCTTCACACGCAATAAATTTCTCCTATATTCAGCCTTGTTGCATATACTAAAATGATTTGTCTCAGAGCTAGGTGTGCTGCATTTCTAGACTTGTCTGCTCTTAGGTTATTTGTCCCTGTCTTACGTCGTGCTTCCCTCGTGTTTGCATGATTTTAATTAGTCCTCCAAGGCTTTCCTTGTCTCTTTCCTTCTTCAAATCTTTTTGGTCTACCTCTTTCCCCTTATCTACAGCTTATGTTACTTCCCCCATCCTGCATTTTTCCTCCTTCTGGGACTTGGGTTCTATCTACAGCGGACCAATTCTTCTCTTTGGTCTTTCCCTGCGTTCATTTCTCTGAAAGCTCTCGCCCCACTTCATTTCCTCTTCTGTGGATTTCAGACACAGCTGTTTCTTCTGAAGTAAGCGTTCTCTGCCTTCCTTCCTCGGCAGGAGCTATCTCCTCCCTGTTGTGTTCTTGCTGCACCTTTTGTTCATCCCTAGCTATTGCTTTCCTTCTTTTTTTCTTTGCCACAGCCCTTTTCTTTATCCCCCTCCCCACCTCTTCCTGAAGGCCCCTTCTTGCTGCCTTCTTCTTCTTTTACAACCCCAAGAGAGTTTCCTGCATTCATTTGGGCAGATGTTACTAGCTCGATTGTTTCTTTTTCCCTTTCATAGGGGGCTCTTGAAGCTAACCCAGCTGCGCCTGCCTTCTTTTTATTATGAAATCTTCTTAAGCATTTGACATGCACATGCATCGTTTCATCACAAAGGTTACACACATTTTTATAGCAGGCACTACTGTGTTGTTGTTCTCTACATCTAAAATACTCTTCCTACTGGGCATTACACCGAAATGATTTCTTGAGACACATCCATAGCAACATTTTGATTGTCCTCTATACGAACTATAACTCTTTTCTGACTGGTAAAGAATAACACCTGGCCAGTTTTTAACTCTATCTTCCCCTTGAAATAATTCTATTTCACACTTTTATGCTCCAGTATGAACATTGGTCATGAATTCTACTTTCAATGGAAAAGCTAAGACATTGAAATATCTTTTTTTATCCAGATCACTATAGTTCCTATATCCCCTCTTTTGTTCCTGGAGAAAATGAGAAGAATCTTTAGTCTTGGCCTTCTTGACAGAAGAACCATAATGTTTCTGCTGCAGTTCTAATCTTTATTTCCCCTCCTCATTCAGTCTACAAAATGATAGTGATATGGACTGGGCCTGTGATTTTACTCATGTAAATGGGTGAATAAATTTATTCTGCCAATGCAGCCTGGCACAATGCAGTCTTACAGAATTATGTGGTAGAGTAGAACATTGAAAGGTGGGAGAAATTCTTATTTCTTTATTGTATTTAATAACTAATTATTGAATTAGAACCAAGGTGTTTCCCCTTTCCTACTTCTTCATTCAGATATCAACCAGTGTGGGTAATTTTATTCAAAGACTCACTCAGCCAGGAAAGCTAAGATCTAATCAAAGACAGTAAAGAAATTCTAAGTTTAAATGAATGGGTGGATTCTTGCTCATTG
The DNA here is from genome assembly GCF_900497805.2 of Vombatus ursinus. NCBI lineage: Eukaryota > Metazoa > Chordata > Mammalia > Diprotodontia > Vombatidae > Vombatus > Vombatus ursinus. The sequence goes on from NW_020954590.1 coordinate 64,604,059, forward strand.
TGTTTACTCAGACAAGTCTGAGAAAACGTAGATTCTCCCTTTTGTAGATGGTGATATGGAAATTGATAAGTCTCTTTGATCAAGATTTCGGTGCTCAGAGTTATGTACCTCAAGACCCCGACTGGAATAAGCCCAACTCTCATTCTAATATTCATTCTCTCATTAATTGTTCACCAATCAGAGTTGATTGCCACCCTCAGGAACACCCTCTCTTCCAAGGGCGTATAAACTGTAAGCCCACTGCCATGATTTGCCTTTGGCCTTCAAGAGAGTCACTGACACATTTTATTGGTATTAATAAAATGATTAATTACCCAGAAACTATGTCTCTTGAGCTTTTTAAACATCACAGAGGTCAAGCTGATGGGGTGCTTGGGTGCTCGTACTCAGACCCCACATCCAAGATCATATTTCTCCCTAGCCTCTAGGCACTATCCCTGACAGTTTCCCTCTAGTCCAAGGACCCTGTCTTTGGCAATAACTCATGTGTGGGCCCAGTGAGGCAAACTATCTCTCCCTGTTACAAGAACAAGTTGACCTCTATAGAATTTCCCTTGTATGAACAGGACTGTCTTGCATCAGCAGAACCATCAAGTACTGATGCCCACAGTTACTATATACAATCCAAAGGTCAAGCTATAGACATCAACTCCTAAAACTATATTGTTTCAGACATAACAGACCAAAAGCAAGCCCCTTAGGAAGCCCCCCTCCCTGGTTTCCAGTAGTGAATGATGTAGTGTATGTTATTACCTAATTAGCATACTTGGCACATAATTCACTACTTTTCCTATATAAGCTTTAGCATCATTCCTGTTAAGTTACAAGTTCCCTAAGGAGCTTGGCCCACCATGGCAGAATTCCTTAAGAACCTCTGCCCACTACATAGCGAAACAATAAATCTTTGCCACCTTGACTCAAAGAATGCTTGAGCTATGAATTCATTCCAGATGACCCCATCCTATACTCTGATCCTTGATGGGTCTAAATCACTCAGACTGCAACAGAGGGACTTGAACAGGGTCAAATAGCCAGTGATTTCAAAGAAAGGACTTGACCCTGGATTTTCCTGTTTCGAGGGCAACTTTATACCATGAAAGCTCCCTGTCACATTATACAAAAAATATCCATTTTTTTCTGTTGTGTTGTTCATATTAATGCATGTTGATTCTTCACTTATGTCTCTTGGATATATCCTACCAGATTTAATAATTAGGATCTTGAACACCTTAACCTTGCTGAACAGTACAACAGATCATCTCTTGCAGATGATCCGTTGTACTGTTCTCCTTATGTAAGCAACACATTTGCTCTTTCCTCTTTCTTCCATCCTCCTCTCTTCCAGTAATTATGGAAAACAAAGTGGACAATCTACCAGTATCTACTTTTTTTCCTTTCCCCCTTCCTCTTAATTCTTCATTTCTTCCTCTAACTTCCATACTGAACTTCTGGTACCTCTCCCCTCCAGCTGCACCACATATGTCACCAGTCACTGCTCTCCATTGCTAGCCCCTACCACTGCCCTCTGTGGCTCTGCTTCTTGAAGTTCTCCCCAGCTCCCTGAAGCCCACCTCCCCATCCTTCCACCAGTCACCCATCCACGTCAGCCTCTAACAGATCAAGTTTATGCACTTTTTTTTCCAGGGGTTCAGTTTTCTTTTTTTTAAAAAGGTAGCATATAGGTGGAGAATTTTCTGGAATCATCTGTCATGGTAAAAAAAAAAAAAAAAAACCACCTCTGGAGGAGAGGTTACAATTCCTCTGAAGCCCTATAATTCCACACCTTATACACAATACTTCTCCAAGTAGGCCAGAAAAACCAACTTCCCTCACCCCTAACAGCTCCCTGTAGATTCATGGTGACTTGTTACCATGTGCATCCTTGACATCAGTGACTGGGCAAATGTGTCTCCCATTCCCTGCCCACTTCTCCACTAACAAATGACTCTAGGAAAGGGAGAAGATTGACAGAGACAGAGACATAGATATACACAGAAACAGAGACAGAGTAAGAGAAATGTTACATCTCTTTTAGACATATCAGGGAGCAGACCTAAGCAGATTGAACAACCTACTTGCTCATGGGCAGGTGTAGGGTAGATGGAGTGATAAACATTCAGGGAGAAAGAGATGGAGATGGGAGGAAGAAGATCATGTATACTTATCACTTGTCAAGAAGAAAAAGATTTGTAATCTCAGCAACACAAACATCAAGGAAGCAAATACTGCTACTAGAAATAACAGCAAAATTATCCCTCCCCCATTAATATTGTTTTAATGTTAGCAGGGAGAGATGGTAAACTGAGTAAACTCGAAAGAAGAAAGTAGAGTGTCATGGAATTTTCATCATATTTCCTTAACAAATGAGATTAAACATAGGGCCAATCCATTAAATCTTAACCAATAATATTATTAATGATGTGTTTCCAAGCTTTGCTACCCAAACTTTTTACTAAGCAATAATTTATGCACATTTATTGTCTAAAAGGAAGAAAAGAAAAGGAGGGAAGGAAGGAAGGGAGGAAGGAAGGAAGGAAGGAAAAGGAAGGAAAAGGAAGGAAGGAAGGAAGGAAGAAATAAAAATGGACTTATGGACACTCCAGAATTTAGAATGTTCTGTTCCCAATCTCCCAATCATGAAGTAAGAAGAAAACAGAACTTCAGAGAAAGCTCAAAGCAGGATTCCCATAGGTATGACTTCAACACTCCACGAAGTGGAGAAGGAGAGAAGTCCCCAAGTTCCTAGTCCAAACAAAGCAGCTCCAGGAACTTCTCATGCCTATCCATTTCACTCCATTCCTAGTCACCCCTCTGCCAACAAGGAATGGAAGAGGGCAATGGCAATTCCATCAGGAAAAATAGGAAAGGACCTCTGACCCCAGGCTCAGCCAGCAGAAAAACTACCTTCTGTGAGCAGAGAAGTGCAGTTAGAGTTGGGAGAGAGAGTAGTGGATATGTTTCAGAGCATCACAAAAGCAATGGGAGCCATACCTATTGGCCACTAAGGAAGGGAGGCTTGCTGGTTGCCATTGTTACTGTCTTTGAGCTCTGATTTGAGCCCTATTTTACCCCCAAAACTGTAAATAAATTCATTCATGCTTTGTCACTCATGGACCTGTGAAATTCTAAGGGAAATTGGTAACTACACAGTATGTAATGTCAGAAGATAATAATAGCAAGAGACTTCTATTTATTCTATTAGAGACTTTATGATTCTAATAGCAGAAAAGAGTGATTGATTGTCCTGAACAGATTCTTAAGCTTGGAGAAAAAGAAATATTGGAATAATCACGACGAAATGTTTGCTTGTGGCTATTTTCAGGCCATCTAGATGGTACAGGAAGACTGCTGGACCTATAGTCAGGAAGACTCATCTTCATGAGTTCAAATCTGGCCTTAAACCTTTACAAGGTGTGTGACCCTGGGCAAGTCACTTAATCCTGTTTGCCTCTCAGTGTCCTCATCTGTAAAATGAGCTGGAGAAGGAAATGGCAAATCACTCTAGATTCTTTCCCAAGAAATACCCAAATAGAGTCACAAAAAGTCAGACACAACTGGAAAATGACAGAACAACAATTTTTGGCAGTCATTTAAATCTGATATCAAGTGGACTTTCCTCCACTGGTCCATCAGTTTTTTCCCAAAAAGCTTATGTAAATATAAAGAAAAACTCCAATTCATACCAAAGTTAAGCAGTTCTTTTCCTTGTCAAAGCATAAGCATTTCAAAACCAGAAGTGACCTTTTAGGTCACCTAGTTCATTACTCCCCCACCTTACAGATGAGGAAAATGAAGCCCAGAGACATTTAGTATTTGCCCAAGGTCATAGTTACTGGCAGAGACAAGACAAAAAGGAAGATCTCCTGTAAATATCCACTCAACCATTTTTTCCATAAAGCATAGGATAAGTGAACTAGTCAATCTTTGTATGCAGGTGTTCAGAAGAGAGGCCCGATTGCATACACTGGCCATGCTGAACAAAGAAAGCTACGCTCTTCAACATCCCATGGTGCTGCTCCAATGACCCAAAATGTCCCAGTGTATAATTTCAACAAAATATTTTACCCAAATAACCTATTTCATTCCTTAGAATTGTTCAGCTTACATATGTGGCAATTTCCTCTTCAGTTTAGTTCTATCTGGAATTAAGGAGTCATAAAAATAAATGTTTCTTTTCTAAAGAAATATCAACATTTTTACTCTCCTCCCTTTTTCCCATTAATCTTTTATATATTTCCAGTCAAGTCTATGTGAATTATGCAAATTTTCCTGAAAAAAATAGCACAATTATGACCTCTAATCAGGCCCCCAGGGAGTAGCATTCTATGCGATGACTGCTGTCACATAGGCAGTTTGGCTCAACTGTCCCTCTGCCAAGACATGAAGCTATTGCCATGTAAATCATCATCTGTACTTCCTCTTGAGTCCGGGCGCATGTGGAGCCTAGCAGCCAGCCTTCACAATTTACTCATCACTATTAAATCCAAAATTCCCATTTTTAAGATAACTGTCCTTTCCATCAGAGTTTAACAAATCAAGATCACAGAGCTGGTGGGCTCCCTCCCCCCTTCCACTCCCATCAAGACATAACAGCTGAAAGTCTCTAATTAAATAGAGAAGTCTTTGCTCTTCAGCCTAACACAACATATGCCAGGTTTCAGCCCCAAGTCAGTTTTTATGGCCAAGCCACAAACCCCTGAAAAGAAGGATTTATAATAGAAGGGCTGTCACCACTTTAATACATGCACAGCAGTTTTCAAGGCTTTTGTCACATTAATTATTCCTATTTATAATCCGGAGGCTGGAAAGTGATTCTGGGTTCTTAATATGTCATGTTATCCATGTTACAATTTTCTTTTATATCTCCTCTCTCATTACATTTTGCTGCTTTCTGCTTTATTCTCACTACAAGATTTACTGCACCCAGATAGAAATATTCACTGACAGAGGCAGAGCCTCTCAGGCTAGATGGCATAGCAGGTTAGTTCATAAGTCAGTTATGTGCAGTATGTTAACCGCTCCTTAATTTGTTATGGAATATGAACAATTTTGGGTGCTTGCTTAACATCATTACTGTTACCACTGCTACTAATAATAACACCACAGCAGCAATGATAACAATTCAAGTTTATACAGTATTTTAAGGCTTGTCAAGGACCTTCTTCATAACAACGAAGTGAAAGCGGTAATGTAAGTATATTTATTCCTCTTTTACAGATACAGAAATTAAAGCTCAGAGGTTAAATGATTTGCCAAGGCGTCGCACAGCTAGCAAGTATTACAGTTGTAGCTCAGACCCAGACCTTTTGACTGTCCAAGATCTCAGTGGCAGCAGGAAGGGGGCTATCATCAGCACATCTTGTACTTGCTTGTTATTTTTCTTTGGAAAGCTCAGAATATTTCATCGATATTTTATTGCATCTTAATCTCATTCAGAAACAATGAACAGCTTAAACAACTATTAAATAAAGGTATTGCTGGTCTTGTTTTTGCTCACTCATCTTTAAGATGAAGGAGTAAACTGGATGATTGCTAAGGTCACTTTAGGCTCTAAATTCTTGTCAGCTTTAGGCTATTCCAATCAACTGGGAAGAAGAATGGATATATTCAGACCTCAGTGTAGACCTTGGGATGAAAATTTAAATATTATTTCATTGTATCAATAGGAAAACTGAGGTAGAGTGACTTCTCCCAAGATCATCCAGTGATCCAACTTCAGGACTGTGACCAGCTCTGTCATGTGGACTGTTTGGGGCAATCAATGATGCTTAAAGGGACTGGTTTAAAGAGTCTTCCTTGAAAGTTCATAAGGTCCATGATTTCAGTGCCATCTTCTTTCACTAACACATATTATAATTCCGCCACACTTTGTATGCCTTTTCATGACTGCTTTAGCCAAAAAATTCATTAGTAGGTGGATAATTTAGTGAGGTGAGTCCTTGGATGACAGATGCACAGCCCATCATTTGACCCACATTGGAAATCTTTTTAGGTTGATAGAAACTGCTATAGATTATACTCTTCTTCAAGGGCAGACTGCCTCTAGAATAGGGTTGGACCTCCAAATAGAACTTTAGTTGAGTTTAAAAAGTCATAACAACGTAAAAATACAGGTCAAAGCAGTTAGAGTTTTCAAGAATAGTATCCTCCTTAAATCTATAGAGCCAGATTTTCTAATAAAGGAAGCTACACCTCAGGAATAAGTTAGTCACTTTTAGATAACATTATTATCTTTCAGGATACCACAAAAAAATCACTGAATCTCACAACTGGAAAAGCCATCTAATCTAACCCATACCCAAAGGCAGTGAGGTGGCACAATAGATGGAACACTAGCCCTGGAATCAGGAAGATCTGAGTTCAAATCTGGCAACAGACACTTACTATGTGTCCTTGGGTAAGTCACTTTACCTCTGTTCACCTCAGTTTCTTCAACTGTAAAATGGGAATAATAATAGCACCTACCTCCAAGGTCGTTGAGAAGATAAAATGCGATAATGTCTATAAAACACTTAGCACAGTGCCCGGCACATAGGAGGTAGCATATAAATGCTTATTCCCTTCCATACCATTTTGCTTTATTTCTGCACTGAAAAAATGCAATGAAATGATAGAAACAATTTCAAGATTATAATTACTGTAGTGACTTTGGGGGATTGAGGAGCAATGTGGCACAGTGCAAAGGAAGCTGGATTTGGAATGAATGGATTTGGGTTCAAATCCTGCCTCTGCCAGTTATGATCCATATCAAATCACTTAATCTCATCTGTAAAGTGAGGGAATTATGTTAGATAAGTCCCTTACAACCCTAAATCTATGAATTTTTGGTATTACAAAGTTAATTTAGAGCTCTCTGCCATTACATTCAGAGGCACCATGGTAGAATGATGCTATGACTGCATTCCACTTTGCGTCTGCTGCTCTTCCTGGTTTCAGGGAACAAGATGCCATTCCCAGGATAAACTCATCATTCCTAAACTCAGCACCATCTGATTGACATGACCTTCCTCAGCCTCCTCTCTCCTCTGACCAGAGGGCTAAAACCAGAGAACCAATCCTTCCTGATGCCTTCTTTTATACAGGACTGAAAGTGGATCTCAGCTCACTCTACTTTGCATCTGCTGCCCTGAAGGTGTCCCAACTCCAGTACTCTTTGGTATTCTTTCCACCTGACCACTTTCCTGTCTCCTTTTGTGTGTTATCTCCTCATTTAGATTGTAAACTCTTTGACAGAGACAAGAACTTTTTATTAAATGTATCCTCAGCACTTAGCACAGTGCCTGACACATAGCACATACTTAATAAATGTTTATTGGATTGGATTGGATTGGATTGAAAGTAGATAAAATGCTGGACCTGAAGTCAGGAAGACCAGCATCAGATTAAACTCATGATACTTAGAAACTAAATAATTTCATTTAACTTCTCTGAGTATCACTAAAGACTGAGGCTTTGCAAACATGGGGTAATCTATTTTGGTGGCTAGTGGTCTACTGCTCCCTAGACATCTTCAAGCAAAGATTAGGTCAATTGTCTCTACACTTTTTGGATTGTATACCTCTAGCAGTAAAACATTTTTAAGCATATACTCCCAACATATGTATATTAATTTATCAATTATATACATATAATACTCTACTGATATATTACATATAAGACATAAACAAAATTTTTAAATGTAAGAAGGATGAATTAATGAAACAATTTTTAAATTATTTTATTTGCTAGTCACATGAAAAAAACTTTCTTTTCTCATTTAAAATGTATTTTTAGTAAGAACAACATGATTGAATACGTTTCATTGTTTTTGAAAATCTAAAGGTGATGGAATGATTTAAAGGTCTGGTTCTAAGCTAGGTTTATTTCAATACTTAGTTTTAATGCCTGTCATAGCTAAAAAAAAAATTTTAAAAGATACCTTACAAAGAAATATAGATCCAAATGGAAGAATTCCATCATGGTTATCCTTACTAAATGGGAATACTTATCTTTCATCCTACCTACTGGCTTCTATTGAAACTTGCTTAGTACATTTCCATGATTTTTAATATTAGGAAGGAAGCAGCATGGTCTGTGGGAGTCATTTCCCAAGTCCAGAGGATGGCCATTCCAGATGGGGAGAAAGGGACAACCACTATCTTTCTTCTTCTTGGGTTCTCCTGGTTGTAGCTCCTCCTGGGTTTAACTTTCTAGTCTTCCTGGGTGGTGGTAAGAAAAGTCCAGGTTGACAAAGAAGGAGCTCACTACATCACATTTGTCCCTTCCTGGGCCAGCTTGGACATCTGGGCTCAGTCCTGGATTTTGGAGCACACATACCATCTCTCCTCTCCTGGGTTTAAGTTTCTCGTAGGGTTATACTCCTGGGGAAACAGGGTCTGACTGTGCCTGTAGAGCCTTGCTCTGGGATGGGTAAGGTGGAAAGGAGGAGACAAGGATGGTCTAGGCTGTGTGCCTGCTATCTGTTCCAAGGATGGATTGAGGTGCCCAGGAAGCACACATCCAATAAATCTTTTCCTGAGGATAATAGCTTCCATAATCACTAGCAATTATATGCTACTTTAGAGTTGCAATATGCTTTACATATGTTATTTCACTTGATCTTCACAATATCCCTGGAAGCTATTATTATCCCCATTGTACAGATGAGGAAATTGAGGCAGAGAAGGTTAAGCAAATTGCCCAGGGCCACACAACTGAAAAATGTCTGAGGCTGGTTTGATCAAAAGACTTCCTGACTCTGTGTCCAGAGCTCTGTCCACTGTGCCACCTAGCTGCCTCTAAGGCCCTGGAAGGGTCCCAACACCCAAAGAAGCAGAATCTTCTTGTCCTCATTGAAGTTTGGGCCCCATGCATGCCTGGTATTTTTATGGAGAGGGGTGGCCTTTTACAACTTGTGTTAGTCGATGAGTCCTCAGGACAGTCTCCACATCAGTCTCATTAAATAGCTTTGCTTTATTTCCTCTTTAAAATCAGTTGAGTTTGTAACTTCAGAATTTCATTCTATGAAGCTACCTATTCTTCCTGAGCTAAATTTCCCTGTAGAATTTAAGGTCATTCAACACTATATATCCTTTCTCTAAACTCTGAAATCTGCTCACCCTAAACCCAGGTTATAGGTCAAATTATTGCTAGCTTTCTGCTCCTCAATCACTACCTCTTAAAATTAAGTCCTTTCTTCCCCCTGAGGTACCCATCATCACTGCTCCAACAATCAATTCCTTCTTATGAGTCATAATCAGGTCCATATTGGGATGGAATAATTAGACAATAGCTCATATGAAAAATATCAGGCCATTTTAATGGACTACCAGGTTAATATAAGTCAACAGTGTGCCCTGGTAGCCATAAAAAATCTAATGAAATCTTATATAGGAAGGACTGATCAGGGACCCATGATCAATCAAGTCCCTTCAATTCACTTTGTGAAATTACATGTTTTAAGGGGCAGGCAACAGAAAATAAGGTCTTTAAGCCTTGCTCCTTTCAGGCTTTTGAGTATCCATATACCCTAAATGAATTATTTATAGATTAAGTGTGCAAAAGTGAGCCATTTGCAGTTTGTCCAGGAAGCATATAAAATTTTAACTGCATCCTTGGTGGTCTTTAAAAAGCTAGCCAGCTCTGTAGACCATACTCTCTAAAGAGTCATTTGAAAGAATCATCACTGGCAGTAGAGAAAAGAGCCAGAAGGGCTATGTATAGCTCTTTATAAAGTGCTCAGAACTTTCCAGGTAATGCTTCTTCCGTCAGTGACTCTCCTTGGTTTCTACTCCATGAACATCATGCCTCTAGTAGGATAAGTTGATCACCTGAATCTCATTACCATGCAGAGTGACTCAGGTTTTGATACTAAATACAGCTCTCTTCAGTTGCATCTCTCCTCTGATTGGAGGATTTAAGGGTGAAGCAATAAACTCCTCCAGAAGCCTCCCTTTATAGAGGACTCAGAATTCTCCACTTTCTAACAGCTGCTCTGCCTGGTCACCAGCTACACCCTAATTGCCTCTCCCTTTTCAGCTTCCTTCTGTATCTTGTCTTTCCCCATTAGACTGTAAGCTCCTTAAAGGCAAGTATTGTCTTTCTTTTTCTTATTTGCATCCCTAGTGCTCAGCACAGTACCTGGGAAAGAAATAAAGAAAGAAAAAAGAAAGAAAGAAAGGAAGGAAGGAAAGGAAAGAAAGAAAAAAACAAGAAAGAAGGAAGGAAGAAAAAAAGAAAGAAAAATAGCATTTATTGATATATTGAATTGCATTGCATTTATTTCATTGAATTGAATTGAATTTTATTGAATTGAAATGTAGAGAAAACCTAAATCTCAAAAAGGAATTACTCTTCTATTTTCCCTTATTCCTCTTGCAGAATGTAACAAGGTGGGGAGACGTAACTTTCCTTCCCTCCCCCACCTCAACTTCTTATTGGCAAAGACTAATAAACCAACTCACTGAGTAGGAGATTCTGTGCCAAATAGAGAGCAAGCAGGTCCAGAGGCTTCAGCTGCAGAAAAGAATAGGCCTAGGCAACCCAGAGGCACCCAGGGTCAGCAACATGAAACCCATCACAAGAAGAAAAAGAACATCAGAGCCCCCCAATGCCAGAGATGCACTTAGGTCATGTGCGCCTCTCTACTGGTATAATCTATGTGCGTACCCACTCTTCTCAGTGATGCTATGTATATTTTGGGAGAGGGTACTTCAGGTTTATAGGAGAAATGTTTTGTTCCTACTGTTTATGCCTTTTCAGTAAATGCCTTGGCTTTGAGGTGATTGTATCAACTGACTATTAAAAATGAACACACAGGAAGGGGTTTGTGACTTACAGATGACCTGGCATCTGGGGTAGTCATTCTCGTTGGGGCCCAAACTTTCCAGCACAAGTTGATGGAGGGTCAGATCAGAGGAAATATTAAGCTTAGAAAACATTAGTTCAGACATAGAGTCCAGAATTAGAGAGATAATAGTCATATTGAACCCTGATATCACACTACATCTCACATATGGCATTTGGGTCAAGAGGGCACATTTTAGAAAGGGCTTTTATAAGCTAAAGAGAATACAGCAGCAGACAATCAGGATGGCAAGATAGGACCATGCCATGCTTTGGAATTGAGGACATCTAGCCTGAAGAAAAGACTTAGGCGACAACAGCACATGAGAGCTGTCTTCAAATATTTGAAATCAAATCATCATCATAGCTAGCATTTGTATAGCACTCACTATGCATTAGGCACTGTGCTAAGAGCTTTGCATTATGCAAATGCTCACAACTCTAGGAGGCAAGTTCTAGTATTATGCCCATTTTACAGTTGAAGAAGTGAGGCAAATAGAGTTAAAGTAACTTGCCCAAGGACATACAGCTACTAAGTATCTGAGGTCATATTTGAACTCAGATCTCCCTGACTCCAAGCCTGGTGCTCTACCCACTGCATCGCCTAGCTGTCCTGTGAAAGAGTGATTATACTTGTTCTTCTTGGCCCTAAAGGACCTATCAAGAACCAGGGATTGGAAATTGCAGGGCGGCAGATTCAATTTTAGTGTCAGGAAAAACATTTTAATTAAAACTATCCAGAAGTATAATAGGCTACCTTAGGAAGTGGTGGAAGTCTTCAAAAAGAAATTATATGGCACAGTGCATAGAGCTCTAGCCTCAGACACTTGACACTTACTAGCTGTGTGATCCTGGGCAAGTCACTTAACCCCAATTACCTCACAAAAAAAAAGAAAGAAATTATCCTTTGTCAGGGATTTCATTTAGAAGATTCCTGTTCAGGTATGAGTAGACTAGATGCCCTCTGAGGCACCTCCCACCCTTTAAGGTTTGGTTCTTGGTACGGACACTTGTCTAGGTGGTCCATAACAGAAGTGTCAAACTCCCCACACAACTGGTCCACATAACTGTTAAGTACATCCTAAAACAGATTAAAATGTAACTGAGAAATATTTAACAAAATAAAGATATTCAAGGCAAATAATATTAATTTGTGGTTTTCTGTATCAATGTGGATCTGACAGGGATCTGATTTCCTAATGTGAGTATACCTTTTTATCTTAATGATATTCCAACTCCCCTCTTAGACATTTTGTTCATTTTGAATAGTCAACAAGCATTATTAAATATTTACTGAATGCCAGATACTGGGTGAACAAGATGTATCCTTCTAGAGCCATGCTCCAGCCATGAATCTCATCTTTCCCAGGATTAACAATTCATCTGAATTCATCTGCCTTCTCAAATTGCTGTCTCTAGTTCACCCGGTTTGTTACTCACACTTTGAATGTTTGTACATTAACATTTGAAGTGACAGAATTTATTACTGGTTCTCTTTTTAATATTCTTGCTGCTGAATTACTGGTTATCTCCTCCACATTGTGCCTGCTACTCTCTGTGGTATTTGATTTGGCAGATACATGTGGATGATTTTCTCCTTTCTCTTTAATTTTCAGTCTAAAGCTCTCTTGATCATATTTATGAGACCCCAGGCAAATCTCTTTTGCCAGATCTTATGAGGGGCATGATACCACTGGACAAGAAAGATATTATTCCTACATGTTAATTTTTGTTCTAGAAATTCAAATTCCATTCTCAGACATCATCTTTTTGACCAGCCATTTGGTCTGCAGATGTGCCTTTCTCTTCTGAAACCTTTAAACTAAATGAGTAATAGTAATGAAAACATACCCTTTGGCCCTCAGAGCTTCAGTTTTTGGCTCAGGCTTTTATAATCCTTAGCGATGCTTTCTAGGTTCTTCTGTTGGTATTAATTGTTCTCGAAACAATTCATTGGCATGGGCTGTGGTAGTCAAGCTTGACAAGCTTCAGGAAATAATACATGACCCCAAAAACAGAGAACATCTTCATTAGGTCAGATTTTTTTTTTTTTAATCTTAATACTACTCAGCAGGAAGTCACCAACCATGACTAGTTGTCTCTTCTTCTATTACTGGATGACCACTCCCTCAAATCACCTGAGAACATCAACGTCATATTTCCACGGAGGAAGAGGACCTGCTTCCTTCTGAGAGGACCCACTAAATTCAACATCAGAGAAAATTCTAGGGACATACCAAACTTTTTATGGTTCACAAAAGGAGAGAACACTTTCTCCCAGTCAGTATGGTCAGTATGGAGGCAGTGAGCAGTAACTCCAGTGTCAGAGAACATGGGTTCAAATCCCACCTCTGATGGTTACTCTTTGTGACCTTGGGCCTGTCTTTAATTTCTCCAGGCCTTGATTTCCTCATCTGTAAAATAAGGAGATTGAACTGCATGGTCTCTGAGGTTCTTTCTAACTCTAAATATACGATCCCAAGATAGTACAATAGATTATATTCCTCAGGGAAGTCAGAGTTTTGTTTTTTTTTCCTTATCTCTGAATCATGAGAATATTTATTCATATCATTTGAATTTTATTTATTCTTACTTTTAAGAAAAAAAATCCATTAGCATACAATCACAGATCTGGCCATAGAATGTTTACTCATATTATTTGAATTTTATTTATTCTCCTTCTTTTAAGAGAAAAAGCCATTAGTATACAATCACAGATCTAGTCATAGAATATTTATTCATATTATTTGAATTTTATTTATTCTTATATTTTAAGAGAAAAAGCCATTAGAAGAAGATTACAGATCTAGACTAGACATAGAAGGGTTCTCAGAAGTCATCTACTTATTTAATATACAAATGAGGAAACAGAGTCTCAGGCAGATTAGGTGACTTGCCCAAGGTTAAATAGGATTTGGACAGAGGTCCCAATGCCAGAGCCACAGCTTATGACAATGCCCTTACCACAGGAGCTTCACTAATCGGCTCCAAACACACTTTTTCTGCTCTCCCCAGGTGGTTCCTACTCCCTAGTCACCATCCTCGATTATGCCCCCTGCAGAGAGCTCCCTTTTGTATGTGTGTTGAGGAGGAAAGGGGTGAATGAGAAAATTTGACTCAACAGCCCAACTTTGTCCCCGACAGCAAAATAACTCTCTGAATCATTTTTTAGCCTGGGGCAAAGGATGAAAACCCCAGATCTAATTTAGTTCTGTCTTTTGGGAAACTTACAACAATTATTAGTAACCAAAATCATAAGATCCTTTCTCAGTGTAGCTCAGTTCCCAAACAGGACTTGCATGTTGGTTCTTTCTTTGTTTCTGCATATCAACTCCAAAAACCGTTTCTCTCTGTTGCCCTCCCCCACCCCTTGAAAATAAAGGAAAACACTACTCAAAAGTAATTAAGATAAATCCTTGATATTAATTGACCCTGCTTTGATACTAATTAAAATAGCAAGTAAAGAAAATTCTAAATTTAAACTGTCCTCTAGGACAGGAAAGGAGGAGTTGTTGTTCAGTCCTGTCTAATCCCACTTGGGGTTTTCTTGGCAAAGATACTGGAGTGGTTTGCCATTTCTTTCTCCAGTTCATTTTACAGGTGAGGAAGTGAGGCAAACAGGGTTAAGTGATTTGGGCAGAGTTGCCTAGATAGCAGGGGTCTGAGGCTGGATTTGAAATCAGGAGGATGACTCCAGGCCCAGCACTCTATCCACTGTGTCACCTAGCTGCTCATGTAAAGAACAGAAAACTCTAAATTTAAACAACTGTCTTCTAGGAAAGAAAAGGAAAGAAAGAGAGAAAAATAACATTTCACAGGTTGGATAAATTCTTGGACCAGAAAAAGTTTACCAACAATCAGACACTCCTCAACCATGGTGACAGATGTCCTCCTCCTAGAGACAAAGATGATAGCTTCCCCAAGAAAATCTAGGCTCATTCATTACTCATTCACTTCATGTTTAGCATCTCTCTTCTGAAGATGTTCCATCCCCCATTGTGTGGGACACAGCAGTACCCATCTCATTACTCCCTTTTCCCCTCTCTTTGCTGCTGTCATCACTGCCACTCAGTTTTTAAAAAATCTCCTGCTCTCTTTCCAAGTACCATTCACTCCAGGGTACCCAAGTCTCCTTCAAGGTGGGGAGACTCTTTGAAACTACAACTCCCAGGAATTCAAGGTCCAAACACTTTTCCATGTCTACAGAGATCCTTCTTGAATCCTTCTACACCCCTACAGCTCACTCCCTTTCTCTGATGTTCTTGTTAATTAAAAGATAAACATTGCCTTTGGACAATGATAGAACACTGGATAGAGCTCTGGATTTGAAATCAGAAAGACCTATAGTTGAATCTTCTCTCAGATGCTGACTGTGGGATCCTGGCAAGTTCCTTAACCTTTGTAAATCTTAGATAAATGGGAGCCAATATTAAAGGAACAAATAATATATCACCAGATAAGCTCATCAAAAAGATTTACCTCTAGCAATGGAATCAAATCACTAAAAATACAATTGTAAAAGTTCATTTTATTGCAGAGTATTAATTTTTATGTTATAGAATCTCTAAGGAAACTAGCTAAAAGTAGTGTCCTATGTCAAAAAAGTTGAAGAAAATGTTTTATAAGGTTATACAAAGCAATCTCTTTTTCATTCAGTATTGAAACATGTTTAAAAAGGAGAAAAATTGAAAGTTATCTTTTCATTTAAATTTTCAAATGGAGTAAAGAAAGGGTAGGAATCTCTTTCAAAAGACCAAAATGTCATTACAGTGATGAGTGCATGGCAGAAGTGATGAAGTGCACGAAAGGACGAGAGCTAGCATATTACAGAAAGGACAAAAGAAGGAAGAGTTTTGTCCACTTTTGTGAGATGGGGATATAACCACACCAAGAGTTAGAATAGTGATTGGGGCACTTTTAGGCTTGAAGTTATTGGATTTCTTCTCAAGGCGGTCACATTTCATATGTAGGCACATTGGGGCATACAAAAGCACTAGGAATATAGGGAATTTTACATAACCCCCCCCCCAAAAAAACAACTACGAACTGTTAGAGCTAGACAAGACTTGAGCAATCAATTTGTCAGATCTCTTTGCTGTATAGATGAGGAATCCAAAGCTGAGAGTGAATGAGGGGGTGAATTAATGTATTGATGAAAAAACCTTTCTTAAGTACTTATTATATGCCAGGCACTGTGTTCTGAGATACACAAATAAGCTCCATGAAATAACACAAATACAAGTAGGCAAGACTGCCTCTACCTTTAAGGGGCTTACATTCTAATGGGAGAAGGCAACACAAGAGGGTGCAAATGGGGTGTGTAGAGGAGATGGCAGGTATGTGGGCAGCTGCATGGTTCAGATAACCAGGAATTGGTTTGTTTCCCTATTGCTCCTTTTCCCCCCAAGAGACCCAAAGATTAAAAGTTTTATTAGGAGTATGATTCAGCAGATCAAATGCTTCTGTGTTATAGAGTTTTAGGATATTTCTCTTATCCATCAAAGGGGGGGGGGGGAGACAGAGAGAAAGAAAGAGAGAGAGAGAGAGAAAGAGAGAGAGAGAGAGATTTAGACATTTGGAAGAAAACAATTTTTTTTTAGTACAGAAAGTTCTGGCTCTAGGCAGAGGCCTGTGTTCAAATGTCACCTCTGATATTGCTTACTTTTTGAACTTTGGAAAGTCACTTCTATATCCCTAGACCTCAGTTTCCTCACCTACAAAAATGAATAGGCTGGATTGTTAGCTTCCCAAAATGGGATAGGGTCATGGATTCAGAGCATATAAACTAAAATTACATTAATACATTCAGGCTGCAAATGATTTGAGGGACCTTCTTCATGTATTCTGGGAATAATGTTGGTTTAGTATGGTATGCATTTCACTGCAAGTTTACATCTGAAGCAGACACCGCCACCCTGCATGAAAATGATAGCAGTCAACAAAAACTATAGACATCACTGATCCGAAAATGACAGTGTATGACAGGAAGAACCATTGACCTTAGGCTAATCAGGGTCTTTATTAGGCCTTTCAGGGCTTAAAAATCAACAAAATCAAGTATGTGAACCCACTGGGATTTCCTACATCTCTCAACAAGCTTAGAAATGATAGCTCCTTTTTACCCAAACCTCCTGTTCCCCACTAAAACCACAAATATCTCTCTCATTCAAAACTTCTGTTTGGAAAAAAAAAATCTTCTTTTATTTTCAGTAGCATTCACTAACAAGCTCAAACCCCTCTCCACTCAGTTATTTCTGCTGCTTCCTGATTCGTGCTGATTATAACACTGTGGATATTAGCCAACAACATCTTCTTTATGATCCACTATACCCTCCTGATCTTTCTCTATAACGTCCCAGAAACCTCTTCACCATGGAAGCTCATTCTACCCCTGGACTTCACACACTGAGTTTATCTTCCTCCCCTGTGGCCTCTCCCTCTGATTGGTTGGTTCATCCCAGAACCTCCATTTTCAGAAGGAAACTCTGCTAAGCTGGGTCTTCATTAGTCTCCCAACACCTACTCCCAACTCTCCTAGACTTTCTCTACAATGCTCCTATCCTGGTACCTTCATCTCTTCTACCACTACGAAGCTTTTTCACTCCCTTTTTTATGTTGTCTTCCCTCACTAGAATGTAAACTTCTTAAGAGCAGAGACTGTCTTTCTTTCTGCTTGTATTTTTATATTATTCTGTTTGTATTGTATTTACTTAACACAGCACCTAGCACATAATAAATGCTTAATAAATATGTAAAATAGATATAATAAAATGGGATATTTGTAAAGGCCTTGACACAGTGCCTAGTCCATAGTACGCACTCAATAAATGCCTATTCTTTTCTCTTAATAAATATTTATTGATGTGACTTGACTGGAATCACTTCAACTATCCTTATCCAGACTATAAACCCTGAATCTAGGGCAACAATTTCTCCTTCCCTCTCCTGCTCTCCAATTTAAGATCCTGAGATGTTCAAAGTTACCAAAATGTCTTTCCTACTTCTGTTAATTTGTATTCCCTAGCTGGGGACTCTTGCTCTAAGGTAGTCACATTAAAGCTATTAACATAAGGAGAACTTTCCTTCCTTCCTGTTCATATTTAATTGACCCAGTCTCTGGGGGACATCTCAAAACTACATCTTCTTACAGTTCTATATGTCAGCTTGCAATTCAAGCTTGTCAGTGTCAGTCCAGAGAGCTTAGATGTTTCTCAAGTTGATCTGACTGATGGGCTTACTTAAATAATTTTGGGATCTCTGATTTCCTTACTGGGAGACCTCTCCTCACTGATACCAGTAGCAACCCTCACTTAAGCGTGGCTGTCGGTAAAAAATTCATCAGCCTGCAGCCTGAAGTTGACCTAGAGATGAGGCTTTCTGAACTTAGCTAGCTTGGTCCTCAGACAACTTAAGTACATGCAGTCGGTTACATGTTGGGTATTCAGAGTGTTCCAGCCCCACAGGACCTGCCAGGGCTGGTGTTCCACAGGCGTGGTTCTTGAGATCCCACATCACCCTCACGCCATTAGGAGGCACTGAAGAAGGAATGTGAGTGGAGGGTGGGTGGCTAATAGAATAAAACAGCCTTTCAACTTTACACATGCCTAGTTTGGGACCCTCTTCCTCACCCCGCCCCCCAAAGAAAACGTAACTATCTGCCAGCCTCCTGGGCTTACTTTTAAGTCCAAAGGCTAAATTTGTGAGCTAAAGAACTGTGCAAACAAAACCATTACCTTGCTTTGAAAGTTGAGCCGTCACTGAAGGGAGCAGAAGCAAGTTCAGAATGGAACACAGACAAGCAGGACACTTTTGTTACTATTGTGTGAAATTTAATATGCACTTTAGAAAGTGTACATAAACAGTAGTTCGCAATTTCCTCTATAATACTCTTTTCTGTTTTTATATATTAAAATGTTCATGTTTGTTCATGTTTAACTTCAAAATAAACAGGGTTTTTTTTGTTTGTTTTTAAACGAGCCTAGATTTTTGTGTTCAGGGAATGGGATGGGACCAGACCTGTGATTGGTAAAGGAAACTCCAGATGAGAAAATTCCTTATATAAATGCAAGGGTGAGGCCTGCAATTTTAGAGAGGTGTCTGGAAGAAGGGAGAGCGAAGAGGCTGAGTGATTTACTCGAGTCTAATACAGAAGACTCGAGCCAGAGCGGCACTGTTTCTCAAGGATACACAGCCCATATACAGGGAGTCCCAAAATTCTTAACAAAGCTTTAAACTACTAAAGCCTTAAAACTGCACCCACATTTTTGGGACACCCTCTATTTTAAGAGATAGAGTTTGAACGTAGGTCTTTCTTACTCTGAGGCAATATCTCTATCCACTAGGTTTGTTTTCACATTGTATTTAATTAGAGGGGTGAGAGACAACTGGAGGCGATCTTTTCAGCATTCACACAACACCAAATGTGTGCTGCTTTTACAGCAAAAATTGCTACTTTTAATTAAAATAAAGAAAGTTTCCTGAATGTAATGAGGAAAATGGTGTGGTTTGGGGTTAGTTTTTCCCCTTTGCTACTTTTTCATGAAGTTGTACTTATGTGGTAGAGAACGCTGCTGAGAGTCAGCAGCTCAGATTTCCTCTCAGATGAAGCGAGCAGAGTATAATTCAGCCATTGAAAGATTGCTTTGGGGAAAATGAATGGTCAGGATTTAGTGAGGCACTTTAACCCTGACAAGTTGTGTCTCTCCTGTTTGAAGCCTAAAGACAACTGGTAACGTGTCTAAAATAGGCTTAACTTTGCACCGATGGTACCTTTTTGATGGAGAGAAGGAGCAAATGTATGTGGAATGCCCTTCACAGACTCAAAATGTCAGTGGACTCTGAAGCTCACCTCCTCCCCTGGATGATGGCTTTACTACAAGGCACATGGGAAAGGAACCAGAGAAAAGGCTTATCAGAAGCTATAAATTGTGTCAAGATAAATCTCTGAATGCGCTTGGCACCTTTATCCATCTGTTTAAATTAATTGAAAATGCTTTGGTGAGTGAGAGTGACCTTGATTCATTAGAGCTTTAAAAAAAAATAAATTCTGCAGTCTATCTTTTCCCCCTCTGAAATAGCAGTGTTTGATTTTAACACAAGTCTGTCCTATTAAAATTTTTAAAACAGTGAAGGAGAGCTAGTGGCTAAGTAAAGGAAGGCTTTATGGACTTCACCTGAAAAATCTTTTGTCAAAAACCAAACCCAGTTTTCCAACTGTTATGATTAACTGTAACCTGCCTTGCTAGTTTCTTTCAAAATGAAAATATTCCCTCATTTCTTTGCATGATGTGTTGGAGGGCCCCAAAAATAGCCACCAAAATGCACTGCCTTCATTTTGAATACTTTTTTCCATCATTTTTATTGGATGGCATAATTATATTTAGCAGAGTTATTGATGTAACTATGGAGTGGAGGAGATGAAATGCTGAAAAATTCCTTTATAACTCAGCAGTCTTGTTGTATTCTGCAGGTCAGTTTATTCATTTTAACATATATTATAAAGGCAGGAAAAGTATCATTAAGTATAATGCTTATTTCTTTACCCTTCGTAAACATTTATCCTGCATACTTGATAATTCAGATTATTACCAAAGCATTCAAGTCTTTAGTCAATAACAGTTCCCCAAAAGTTATGAAGGAAGAGAAACAGTGGATTAAAAGACAACCAAAATTCCAAAAATTGGGGTCTAGATTGAGGTCAGTTTCAGAGTATTAATTCCACTTAGCATGGCATAGAATATAGCTTTCAATTCCAAGCAGGTCCCAATTTGGAGGACTTCGAGGAGGCAAAATCCCTTTTGCAGATTACCCTAGGACTTTTTTCTTTCTTTATGGGTAACTCTAAGATAGGCTTGAGTTTCAATTTTGTTGATTAGTTTCTTTTTTTTTCTGTTTCTAGTAACTTTAATTGTAAAAAGCCTCATGTAAATAAAACTGTTTTGTAAAATACTAGGTTAGGTTTCTCTTTCTACTAAATTCCTTCTACAACTCACACACACACACTCAGCTACACACAAAAGTCACATAGAAAACCTAAGACATAGAAATAAGTAGTATAAACATATAAGATCTCTAATCACTAAGTAATTGGCCAGGGGGTAGGGGGAGTGGGAAGGTTGGAGGGGAGGGGGATGTGGTGTTGCTGAAGCAAGTCTGTTAGGGGAGAGCAATCCAGGTACTAACACCTCCAGAAGTTGGCAAACCCAAGACACGTGCATGCCATGAAGTGGGTGGGAGCATTTCCAAATCTTCCAAAAACAGGAGAAGGCTGTTTGGATTACACCCCAAAGTGGAAGTAGCTATTTAATTTGTCAATCTACATAAAATGCAGTGGGTAAGTAAATTGTTAGGTTAAGTAGGGAGGCAGTGGTCCTGTTATTTCCTCACTTTACTGAAAGACAAGAAAGGGAAATAATCAGTTGTCCCATCAGAAGAGAGGTTCTTTTAACCAATTTTATGTGTCCTCTGAAGACAAGGAAAACAGATAGATTCCCACTTTGCCTGGCAGGAAGGGGTGATAAAGGAGGCCACCATTTTGGAGGTTTTTTGGAACAAGGAGATTTAAGGCCTCTTGAAAGGTTATGGAAAGATAAGCTGAGAGGTCAATGGCATCATTTGTCCCTCTTGTCCCTCTTCCCCTCTCAAACTTGCTCTATGGTCTGAACTGGTGGATCTTTCTAAGATTAAAGCCCCACCCTCCTTCACCTACCCTACATCCAGAGCACTGCATTGCCATACCTGCTGATCACCCTTCTCTTGAAGTGATATGGTAGGAAAACTGGAGAAAATATTGTAACACACAAACATATACATATACATGAAGATAGAGTATATTCAGGAAATTGATACATGTGTAAAAAAAATAGACCCCATATTTTCCTTCAAAAGCCAGGGCCAACCTGTGGCTGCTTCTCTTCCCCGATGAAAGCCAAAAAGAAAAAGGTCCAGCATGAGGGGAGGCGAAAGGATGGTGTCTGGAGTCCTTCCAGATTTGGCCAGGGTGCCCCTAAAGTATAAATGCAGGAGTTTCTTCACTTCATGAAAAGCCAAAGCCTTCACCCATCACCATAAGATTGTTTATAACCAGAAACTTGCAGAGGCAAAGAAGAGGTCAGAGCAGGTGGATATAGCAGAAAATAAAATTGGATGGTGGCAAAAGATTGGGTTGAATAGTAGGACCCAAAATGTCAGGGTTGGTAAGTGGGCAGGGGAAGATAGAGGTAATAGGGGGAGATATTTACTTCAATAATTTTGAAGGATTTTTAAAAATCAGATCTATGATTTCTTTATTGTAGGAAACTCTTAATAAAGACACTTTCTCTACCAATGCCAATATACTACTATACAACTTGGACTCATACAGAGGTGTTGGTTCACTAAGTACTTAAAGGGCTTACCCAGGGTCTCTAGTAGCCAGTGTGTGTCAAAGGCAGAACTTTAATGCAAAATTAGGTCTTCCTAACTCTGAATCTGCCTTCTATTTTAGAGGGAGAGTATCAGGGCAAAATAAATGAGACTAAGAAAAGCACAGAGAAGCTAAGGATCATCTTTCTTTAAAAGATCCAGTATTAACAGATGTAAGTGTAGAGAGATGGGTCAGAAGGCTGAGGAATGAACAACTAATAGCAAAGGACCAAACTAGGTCAGTTTTTGGAAATTATTAATTGGCTATCTTTGTGGGAAAAAAAAGGATTGATTGAATGGTATGAACAGCTGAACCTCATCATTTGCTTTTATGATGCTTCATGAATGGTTCTTTCATCACTTTGAAAAAACAATACATCTTTTCTGTGCCCTTGAGGGTATGTGAAATCTTCCATAATGCTTTTGGGGCAGTCTGCAGCAAATGTGCTGAGTTTTTGCTACAACAGTATCTACTGTCATAGTGGATCTGATGTGATTTTTTCTTAAAGGGTAGGGACAATACTGGACCAGAAGTCAAGAAGATAAATTCAAATGCACACACTTAGGTTGTGTTAACCCAGACAGAGCTTGTGGCTTAGGGCCCTCACAAATCTCATACTGTAGATTATAATCGACTCTAAAGAGTTAAATATAACCTGTGTTAAGAGAATCTCTGACAAAAGGGTTTCTCCTATAACCCAAGTTTTCATTTTCATATCAGAATGATTTTATAAGGTGATAAAGCTATTTACAAACTGAAAAAGAGAAGTTAAAGGCAGTATATACCCACCTCTTGTATCCTTAGGGCTAACCAGTTCATAAATCTTTACTATGATCATTAACAACCTAAAATGTCATAGAGAACCTACACATTCCTGACTAAGCTTCATAATCTTGTTATGCCCATTGAGTAATCAAACATACCTGCTCAGAAACCCTGTGATTTCAATTTCTTTATCCAGATAAAGTGAGATAAATTTTCTGGTCTGCCACATTAGATTTATATGAAAGATGTACTTCAGGCATGGTCTCCTTCCCTCAGGCACTCTGACTTTCACTTTTCTTAACCACAGAGCTCAAAGGACTGAAGCTGATGCTCAAATATGGCAGATTAAAATTAAAATGGACATAGTAAATAAAATGGTCAAAGAAAAATCAAAGTATGAAAAATAAATTAAATGAAAAGTCAGTCAATAAAAATATATTAAGCACCTGCTACGTGCCAGGTATTGTGCTAAGTACTGGAGATACAAAGAAAGGTAAGGGACAGTACCTGATCTCAAGGAGCTCATAGTCGAGGCAGACTATATGCCAATAGTTATATACAAATAAGATGTTTGAGGATTAACTGGCAATTGTCACTAGAGAGAATACTCTGGAATTGGCAAGGCTTCCTGTAGCTGGGATGTGAAGGAAGCCAAGATGTATTGATGAGAAGGTAGAGCATTTCATGCATGGGGGATAGCTAGTGAAAATGCTTAGACTCAGGAGATAGAATGTCTTGTTCAGGGAACAGCAAAAAAAACCAGTGTCACTGGATCAAAGGGTACCTGGGGGATTGTAAGGTGTAAGAAGACTGGAGGGGTTGGAGGCAGGTTATTGAAGGCTTTGGATGCCAAACAGCAATTTTATTTTTGATCCTTGAGGAACCATTTGGAGTTTATTGTGAGGTGGGGGAGTGTGTCATGGTTAGATCTCCACTTTAGGAAAATCACTTTGACAGCTAAGTAGAGGACAATCTGGAGTAGAAAGAGACTTCAGGCAGGCAGACCCACCAGCAGGCTATTATTATAGTCCAGGTGTGAGGTGATGAAGGCCTGAACCACAGGGTTAGAGGTGAGAAGGGAACATAATAGAGAGATGCTGCAAAGAAGAAATCAACAGACTTTGTCAACAGATTAGATAAGGGAAGAAAGTTGAAGACGGTGAAAATTAGACTATTAAGAAACACAGTTTTATCTTGGAAGAATCTTATATGATGAATACTGATTGACAATGCAGATCAGAAGCTGCCCCATTCTGATGTTCTGCTTGGAAAGCAAAAAACCCCAGGACTAATATAAAGAAGTACATTCAGTAATGGATTGTGGAAAGTTAAAAACTGAAAAAACTTCTAGCACCAGATGATTTTTTGCATTTAACACTGGGATCCATTCTACTCTGTATTACATTTGGCCATTATTATGTGTGTCTAGGTAGTGCTAGAATGTTGTTCCCTTTTCTTTATATAAATGTATCTATTTGTCTTTTTTAAAGTAAAAAAAGGGGGGGGCAGCTAGGGGGCGTGGTTTCTAGAGCACCAGCCCTGGAGCCAGGAGGACCTAAATTCAAATCCGACCTCAGACTAGACAATTGACACTTATTAGCTGTGTGACCCTGGGCAAGTCATTTAACCCCATTGCATAGCCAAAAAAAAAAAAAGCTTTTTTAAATTAAATAAAATTTTTAAAAAGGCATCAAATAAATAGCTTACTCTGACTTTATTTAAGGCACATTTCAGTAAAAGTTATCAAATCAGTTAAGAGCCAATTAGAAGTAAACTCCTTCACTCTAAGAGCAAAACAGTCTAACATGTGGCTTCCCTTGAAATCTAAAAACCTGGGAACAAAAATATTCCTTATGCCATTGTTCAAAGTTAAATTTCAAGGCATCCTACACATGGATGACCAACTAATGTCTTTTAGAATATTTCATTATTGAAACATTCTTCTCTAGAATGTCCCTCTTTAAGATCAATGCTTGGGCTTTATCACATGAATTAGTCCTTTTTTTTAAATTTTTTTTTAACCTGGCCAGTGTATATCAAGGCAGCTAGGTGGCACAGTGGATAGAGGACTGGGCCTGGTGCCAGGAAGACTCATTTTTCTGAGTTCAAATCTGGCCTCAGACATTTACTACCTGTGTGACCCTTGGTGAATTATTTAACCCTATTTGCCTCAGTTCCCTTGCATTTATATACCACAATCATTTATCCATTCCCTAATGAGAGGACAGTCCCTTTGTTTCCAGTTTTTGGCTATCACAAAAAAAAAAAAACTACTCTAAATATTTTTGTACATACAGGTCCTTTTCCTCTTTGATTTTTTGGGGGTATAAACCTAATAGTGGTACAGCTGGGTCAAAGGCCGTGTAAGTTTGGGGGCACAGTTCCAAACTGCTTTACAGAATAGCTGGACCAACTCACAGCTTCATCAGCAAAGTGCTCTTGTGACTGCTTTCTTTCAGCCTCTCTAATATTTGTCATCTTTGCTAATCTGATGAATGTAAGTTGCTTTAATTTGCAGTTCTCTGTTAATGATTTAAAGAATCTTTTCATGATTGTTGATAAATTGGATTTCTCCCTTTGAGAATTAGCTGTCTATATCCTTTGACCATTTATCTATTGGGGAATAGCCCTTGGTCTTATAAATTTGAATCAGTTCCTTATATATTTAGGTATGAGACCTTTATTGGAGAAATTTGCTGCAAAGATTTTTTTCTTCTATTACCTATTTTCCTTCTAATTTTAACTACATTGGATTTGTTTTTATAAAACATTTTTGATTTTATATATCAAAACTGTCCATTATATTTTACGTGATCCTCTCTATTGCTGGTTTAGTCATGAACTCTTCCCCTATCCATAGATTGAAATGGTAACTTCTTCCTTGCTCCTCTAACTTGTTTATACATCCTTTTAATGTGCAGGACAGATATTCACTTGAAGCTTGTCTTGGTAT
Source organism: Vombatus ursinus (assembly GCF_900497805.2). Classification (NCBI taxonomy): domain Eukaryota; kingdom Metazoa; phylum Chordata; class Mammalia; order Diprotodontia; family Vombatidae; genus Vombatus; species Vombatus ursinus. The sequence goes on from NW_020954590.1 coordinate 64,630,005, forward strand.
GTAGTATGAAATACAGATCTAAACCTAATGTCTTGCCAGGTTGTTGTCTAGTTTTCTAAGCAGTTTTTGAAAAAAGAAATATTCATTGCTTCTGGAGTCTTTGAGTTTAAGCACATATTAGGTGCTTAATAAATGTCTGATTGAACTATGTGACTTCCATTTAGTCTATCTGGGCATCTTTTTGTATTACTTTCTTTTTTTTGTGAAGCAATTGGGGCTAAGTGACTTGCCCAGAGTCACACAGTTAGTGAGTGTCATATGTTGGATTACTTTCTAGGTTGGGATTGTTTTTAGATGAATAAAATTTCCTGATAGGTGTTAATTAGCATTAACGTTAATAAGAGCATTATTACTGATATATTTATAGCTTACAAAGTACTTTATTCACAACAAATTTGTAAGATAGGTAATAATAATAGCTGATATTTATAAAGCATTTTTGTATACATCATTTTATTTGAGTCTCACAGCAACCTATAGCTATTAGTGTCATCATTTTACAGATGAGGAAATTAAGGCATAAATTTGTGCCTTATCTATTAAGTGTCAGAGGTAGAAATTATTTAAAGTTGTAGATCTCTGCTTTGGTCAGATTTTATAAAATACAAATATTGTTTTCATAAAGTCAGCTAATAAGAATTTATTATGCACCTACTATGTGTCAGGTGCTTGTATAGTAAAAGGACTTTTCTAAGGTAATATAATCACTGGGTTTGAACTAAATGTTGATTAACCCAACTGCAGCAACATCATTAGTTGAAAAAACACCTAACCAGGAATGAGAAGACCTGGTATTTGATCCTAGATCTGATATAAACTAGCTATGCAACCTTGACTTGACATCTCTGGTCCTCAGTTTCTTCATACCATAAGATACTGGAATAAATGATCACCAAGACCCTTTGGGGTTTAAGAATCTTTGAATACGTTCTATGCTGACAATCATTATGTCAATTCTAATTTGCCTTAGAACTGAGGCAGAAGCAGAATTATAAATAGCACCAGAATGTGAGTCAGTGGTACTTTGAGGGATGGTATGAAATATGAAATATGAAATATGAAAAGGATGGTATGGCATTTTTCAAGCAAACTAATCTCCACTGAATAATGGATAGCCATGGATTCAGCATCAGATGATCTGCATTCAAATTCTAGTTTTGTTATTTATTGCCTATATGATCTTGGGACTCTTTTTCTTGGTCTATAAAATGAGGGGTGGACTACCTTGCTTCCAGCTATAAATCTTGTTCTGAGGACTTTTACCTTTTAATATGAAGGAGAAGAATACTAACTTATGAGCACTGCTCTCAGAGGCATTGGGTGCTTTTCTGTGTTGGGGTAAAGTATCTAAAAATGTGTTAGAGACAATTAGATACCAGTAGCTCTAGTGCCTTTTCCAAAAGCAGTTGGTAAGATTGTACTGGTAACTGTGGTATTTATTTATTTTGTGAGCATATTAAGTTTGGAACAAACAGCCATATTTACAATGTGTTTGTGACCTTTCAAGCCCATACTGAACCAAATACCACAAGAAACATTCTGTTTCTCATGATTATACTAGACTCTTAGAGCTTTCTGAAGGAAAAGCCTAGTTTAGAAAGAATTCCAAAAAATACACTAATGAGGGTCATTCCTCTGAGTTTATTATTAGTCTGTAAGTTTTACTTTATAAGCTCCTTAGGTCAGCCATTTGGTATACCCAGTTAATGAAACCACTCTATTGTATATTTTATGGAACTATAAATCCAGGGTAAGGGAAATGTCCTCTCCTTGGTTTTTCTACTCTGTCTTAAATTATTTTCTTGGTGCTTTTCTTTGCACTCTGTTGTGACTAACATTTCAGTTGCCCATAGTGCTCGCCATACACTCTATGAACAGAGATGCCTCCCTCCTTAATTTTTCATCTTTCTCTAATTGACTCTACTTGTTACCTTTATTAGGGTCTTTCACTTGGACATAAAAGGGGGTTTCTCAGAAGAATTAAATGAGTCATTCAATACTTAGAGCATTTGGTCAAAATTTTGGACCATTTAAGGTAAGGCCATGTGGCTTAAGTAGAGATGCCACAGGGCTGGGGACATTGGATGGGGAAGAGGAGGGGACAAGGAATGAATAATGGAACAATATCCACTCCCCCCAAAATACTGGGGTTGCAACTAGTACTTCCATAACAAAAGCAACAAGTCCCAAACTAGGACATAGTAGTCACCTCCAAAGCTAAAAAAAAGGAGATACAGCCAGGGATAGTGTCAGATGGGCTTGGGCACAATGGTCTTCAGACTAAGGAAGAAGAGAGAATCCTCAATCATTACAGAATCACAGACTTTAAAAGTTAAATGGAACCTCATTGGCCATCTAGCCCAACCCAAAGTCAACACTATAACATACTTGACAAATGGTCATCTAGCTTCTGTTTGAAGAGTTCTAAGGAGGGGAGGCATACCGCTGCTCAAGGCAGCCCCTTCTGTTTTGGGGTAACTCTAATGTTAGAATGTGTTTCTTTATAACATGCCTGTTTTCTTCTTCATAACTTTCTCCCATTGTTTCCATTTCTTCCCTTCAGGGATAAACAAAACAAGCCTAATACTTCTTACACGTGACAACCCTTCAAATATTTGAAGGTGACTATCATATCAACTTGAGTCTTTTCTCCTCCAGGATCAATATTCTCAATTCTTTCAACTGATCTCCATATGGTATACACTCAAAGCCCATCACCATGCAATGACTGGTATTAATAAATGCGTGTTGAGTGATCGATTGATCCTGATTACCCTCCTCTGAACACTCTAAAACTAATCAATGTCCTTCTCAAACTGTGGCACTCAAAGTTAAGTATAGTACTTGAGATATTGTCTGACTAGGGCAAAATAGAGTGGAATTATCACCTGCTTATTTCTGGAATCTATTCCTCACCTAGGGAAAAAAAGGCCAGTTCTAGGATGTGGTGCATGTTTAACCAAGCTCTTGTTGCTCCTTCCATCATCAAAGTCATCCAACCATCAGGGAAGTCCAAAGATACTGCAGAAGCCCAGATATTATATAGAGAGTGTCAGTGTCTCCCACCTCTGAAGCCATATGTAGGGAGGATCAATCATTGAGGTTACATGGGAGATGTAAATTCCTAGAAGGTTCCAAAATAGGGCAGGGTGTCAGGCAAGAGAAGGGGGAGTGGCAAAGGCAGAAGCATTCCATTACAAGAAAGAATGGATCCCTCCAAACACAAGTCCTTTTTGTTCCAGACTGCATTGTTCTAGCTTGCTTCATAGATATCTTGTCTTGTCCATTCATTAGACTACACTAGAAGCTTCTTGAGAGCGTTTCATTTTTTCACCTCTCACATCTAACAACAAGTCCTACACAAGGCACTTTTAAAAGGTTTGTTATTTAAAATAGCAAAACAATATGTTTCATAAATATAATGACCAAGCTTGGTGCCAAAGAAAAGATACTAGAAGGCACTCTCCTCCATGCCCCCCAGAGTGTGAAATTCTGTATATGGTGTCAGACTCTTCAATGTGTGGGTTACTTTTGTTGAACTTTTTCCCCTTCCTTTGTTTTTTTGTTCTTTGTCATAAGGGATAACTCTCTGAGAGAGAAAAGGGATGAGGGATACAATAGGAAGTACAGGTGACATAAAAAAACAAAAACATTGATAAAATTATTTTTAATCAAATTTGTTAGTTGTAGCAGCTGTAAGTGAGTCTGGGAAATATAAAAATATGCCAGAAGAACAGTTTCTTTCTAGCCTTTTTTCTTACTTGTGAGGGACTTAATTTTCTCTGGCTGATATCTCTGAATCTAGATATGTGGTTATCTTTGTGATTTGTTGCCTGACAAAGGGATTTACTAGATCATAGTTGGTCTATATTTATTCCATAGAGTACTGCTGGTCTCCCAGAATAACAGAGTAGATGGAAGATGAATGATTGTGAATACACGATGCCAGAGCTATAGTTTTCTTAGTTGAGATCCTACATGTTGGTAATCTCACTCAACATCTAGTTAACTTAAGGCTGTGGTGTATAGAATAAAACTGGGGCTGAGAGTAAGGAAAAGTGTTGCAACCCTGATTTTGAATAACTAGCTGTATAACCCTAGATAAGAATAATAAGATTTCTGAATCTCAGTTTCTTCATTTACAAAACTAGGAGGTTGGAGTAGACAATCTCTAAGATGTCTGCCAGCACCAAAATTCAATGAAACCAAGATTTTTAAGTATGAGACCTCTGAAATAGAATTATTCTAATGTAATTTTTCCAAATATGCATTTAAAGAAAGCATTCATATAACTCTGAGAAATGGAAAAATCTGGTAGATGGAATGTGGTTAAAGAATAGCATAAACATTATTTGTGAGTCTTTTAATTGTGGAATGTTTCAAAGTACAGATACATTTTAAAAATATTCTACATTTTAGAATATTTAAAAATATTTCCATACTTCAAACTATTCTAAATGTTTTAGAATATTTTTGAAATATTCTATATTTTAAAGAATAGTAAAAGATCATATTTTTATTTGGATTCTTACCTTTAGTACAGAAGTCTAAAATAGAATGCTGTGCTTTATTTCTTACCTGGTAAGAAATGATTGGTTTAAAATAACAAAAATATATGGATTTTCTATTTTTCTTCAAAAAATTTTTGAGTAATTTTATGAAGAAATCCAGTTCAAGTTTTATTTTCTTGGTTTGTTTTGTTTTGCTTCTTTCCTACAAAATTAGTAAAATAAATAAATAGATAAATAAATAAACAGATAAATAAATAAATAAACCTAACCAAAAAAAGGGTATTGAAGAAGTTGGTACAAGCCTGGAGCTCCTGTTAGCTTTAGCCTTCAAAGGCAAAATTACTAGTCAACTATATAAAGCAAGGGTCAAGCCTATATGGCAAAGCCTTTCTGGTATAGATCAAATTTTATCAGTGGTTATTGGAAAGTCTCCAGCTAAACTGCCAAGCATTCAAACTCTACTGCAGAGAGTGTAACTCTAATGAGCTGGCCACACTGTTCGAATATCAGATGTACAGTTGCCTAAAAGACTATTTTACAGAAACCTCAAGGAAGGAGTTCACATGGAGGTCAGAAGAAGTGATGCAAGGACATTCTTGAGGTGTCTCTGAAGAACTTTGGAATTAATTGGGTGGCATGGGAGACACTGGCAAAGGACCATCCAGCATGGCATGCTCTCATCAAAGAAGGCGCTGTGCTCTATGAGCAAAGCAGAATTGCAGTAGCTCAAAAAAAAAAAATGAGATGTGCAAATTCAGAGAATCCACCCCAAATGCCCGACCTGTGGTAGAGCATTCTGAGCTTGGACCCCAACATAATGATGTAATTTTGGTCCTCTTTGAGAATTCCAGCTATTGGAAAATACAGCCCCAATACCTCTGTGAATAAGAACAGAAAGACACCCTACCCTGAACTTATAGTCGAGAGACCTAAGGTGTTAGTCCCAGGTCTTCCATTCACAAACAGTGTAACATTTTGAATGGTTTGCTTCCCCTCTTTTCCGCCTAAGCTCCTTTACCTGTAAAATGAAGGACATAAGTTAGATTATCCCCAAGATCCCTTCTAGCTCCATATTTTCATTCCTATCTTTTAAAGCCATTTTTTTTCAAGAATCAAAAAAGATAAAACAGCAAAGTCCCCTTCAACACACTCTCAATTCTAGAAACTAGTTTCAGTACCAACTTCTATATGAAGCCTTTCCTGATCCCTTTAGCATGATGAGTAAGTGCCCTTCCTCCCAAATGATCTTGTATTATTTTTGTGTTTATCCTGTAAATGCTTATATATGTGCATGTTGGGTCTCCTGATAGAAAGTAAGCACCTTGAGTAGGGATTGTTTCCTTTTTGTCTTTCTGTTATCTGTGACAAATATTATTGAAATTTTTTATTTCCTTTTATTATTTGGGACTCAGGGCCATTCCTCCTGCAAATTTTGATTAACTAAAAGTCTGTCTTAACATTAACTTCACCTGAGGCAGAGTGGGCGGAGCCAAGATGGTAGAGTGAAAGCAGCGACTTGCTTGAGCTCTCCCCCAAACCCCTCCAAATACCTATAAAAAATGACTCTAAACAAATTCTAAAGCAGCAGAACCAACAAAAAGACAGAGTGAAACAAATTTCCAGCCCAAGACAACCTGGATAGTTGATCAGAAAGGCATATTGCACCAAGCAGGGAGAGGAGGGCAATTTGGCATGGGTAAGCCAGCCACAGCGAACCTGGAGCAGGCCTCAGAGGACTGAATCCCGGGCAGCTGTGGCAGTTTCCAGACTTCTCAACCCATGAATGCCCAAGACAACTTAGAAGGTCAGTGGGAAAAGTCTGTTTCTGCGGTGAGAGAGAAGCTATGTCTCGGCCCCAGTTCCCAAGCATGGCCCGGGGCGGTGGTTGCCTCCTGATTTTCTAGCCCACAGACTGAGGGGAAATCTTGTGGCTGATCAAAGAGGGATTGCAGGGATCTCTTTGCCAGTGCTGAGGCAGGAATCTCTTGCTTTGCTCGTGCTTGGATCTGGGTCACAGTATTGAGGGGCTGTCTTGGGGAGAGGAGGAGTGCTGTCCTGGTGGAGCATGTATTGGTGGTGGAGAGGAAATCCTCCTCACAGTTCCAAGACAGAAAAGAGGTCTTGTGGTCACTCATAGACCAGAACACAGGCCTGGAAAGGTAAACACCTCGCCCCTTATCATACCACCTTGGAAGAACTGAAAATTTACAGGTCCCTAGAAGCATCTCTGAAAACAACTGTACAAACCCCTGAAGCTTGGGACACTACATTCTCCACATTGGAAGCAGACCTCTACCTTAATAAAGCATTTATAACTCAAGTAATTGACTGGGATCATGAGCAAACCTCGCAAGAAGTGTTACAAAGTGTAACAAAGAAGATGAAAACATACAATCAGAAGAAGACAACAAAGTCAAAGTTCTTACATCCAAAGCCTCCAAGAAAATTATGAATCAGTCCCAGGCCTTGGAAGAGCTCAAAAAGGATTTTGAGAAGCAAGTAAGAGAAGCAGAGGAAAAATTGGGAAGAGAAATGAGAGTGATGCAAGAAAATCATGAAAAACAAGTCAACAGCTTGCTAAAGGAGACCCAAAGAAATACTGAAGAAAATAACATTTTAAAAAATAGTCTAACCCAAATGGCAAAATAGGTCCAAAAAGCCAATGAGGAGAAGAATGCCCTAAAAAGCAAAATTAGCCAAATGGAAAAGGAAGTCCAAAAGCTTACTGAAGAAAATACTTCCTTAAAAATTAGAATAGAGCAGTTGGAAGCTAGTGACTTTATGAGAAATTAAGACACTGTAAAACAAATCCAAAAGAATGAAAAATTAGAAAACAATGTGAAATATCTCATTGGAAAAACAACTGACCTGGAAAATAGATCCAGGAGAGAGAATTTAAAAATTATTGGACTATCTGAAAGCCATGATCAAAAAAAGAGCCTAGACATCATTTTTCAAGAAATTATCTTTTTTTGTTTGTTTGTTTTTGTTTTGTTTTGTTTTTTTTGGTGGGGCAATGGAGGTCAAGTAACTTGCCCAGGGTCACACAGCTAGTAAATGTTATGTGTCTGAGGCCGGATTTGAACTCAGGTCCTCCTGAATCCAGGGCCGGTGCTCTATCCAGCTGCCCCCTTTCAAGAAATTATCAAGGAAAACTGCCCTGGTATTTTCGAACCAGAGGGCAAAATAGAAATTGAAAGAATCTACCAATCATCTCCTGAAAGAGATCCCCAAAGGAAAACTCCTAGGAATATTATAGCCAAATTCCAGAATTCCCAGGTCAAGGAGAAAATATTGTAGGCAGCCAGAAAGAAACAATTCAAGGATTGTGGAAACACAATCAGGATAACACAAGATTTAGCAGCTTCTACATTAAGGGTCTGGAGGGCATGGAAAATAATATTCCAGAGGGCAAAGGAGATAAGATTACAACCAAGAATCACCGACCCATCAAAACTGAGTATAATCCTTCAGGGGAAAAAATGGTCATTCAGTGAAATAGAGGACTTTCAAGCATTCTTGATGAAAACACTAGAGCTGAATAGAAAATTGGACTTTCAAATACAAGACTCAAGTGGAACATGAGGAGGAAGAGGAGGAGGAGGGGAGAGGAGGAGGAGGAGGAGAAGGAAGAAAGAAAGGAAGGAAGGAAGGAAGGAAGGAAGAAAGAAAGGAAGGAAGGAAGGAAGGGAGGAAGGAAAATAAATAGCAAAACTGTTTATTAAGGATTTACTTTTTCCTGAGCATTATGGAAAGGAATGAAGTAGAGAAAACAAGAGAGAAGGGGAAAGAGGGAGAGGAAGAAGAGGAAGAGAAGGAGGAGGAAAAGGGAGAGGAGAAGTGTATATATGTTACATATATACACATATACATATATATATGTGTGTATGTATATACATATGTATGTATGTATTTCTGTGTTTACACATATACTCGCACTCACACACAATTAGAGCTATCCTAACCTGGCCCAAATTGCCAAGGAAATAGTAAGTTCTTCAATTCTGGGGTTGGTGATCTAATGGTTAGGGTTAGAGTCAGACTACCACCAGGGATGCTATTATTGAGTGGAAGTTTGATCTCAGTGACTTAGACACTATGATTCTACTCAGAAAACATGAATTATATGCCCATTTTATGTGAAACATTGGACTAATGCTACATATGATCATCATTATTAGAAGGCCAGATTGTCCAACACACCTTCATCTTGTAGGGTAGAATCACTTATTAAAATGAGCAAAAACTACAATTTGACCCAAATGGGATCTTTTTACTTGATGTAAGTATTGGCCCAGTTTCTCAAAACTAAAGGAGGATTAGCATGACTCCCCTCTGCTTCAGGGCATGCAAAGCAAAAAAAAAAAAAAAAATTAATTAATTTCACCTGACTAGAATCTGCCCCACGGAATGTGAAATTTTACTTAGATCCTTAAACATTCCTTGGATAAGAAGCCAGAGGAAGAGTCCCAACTGTCCCTTACTCAGTGGCAATATGTAAATCCTCCTCCTCAATCAGCCTACTTGTGAATCCTGTAAATGGAATTTAATCTGTAACCTGACTTAGTTTACCCACAGAGTTTGTTTGACAAAGTTTGTTTCCCTTAGGGTATTTTTGACATTATGGCTGTTTAACTAAATTTGTTCAACATTGAAGGAAGCATTGGAGTTTTCTCTTAAATGTTTATGGCCTAAGAGGAATGTACAAGATTACAACATGTAAAAGAATTATATCTTTGTTGCTCTGACATAATTTTGCCTACATGAAGCCTTGTCAGAATCCTCATCGTTGTTCAGGTTTTCTCTGAGGTCTGAACCTATGCTTGAACATAATAATAAAACCTAGGGTTTTACCTCTGTAATTTCTACATTGTGGTAAATATATTCTTGGCAGCAGTTACCAACCACATCAACTCAGAAAGGAAAAATTTCTCCTGTAACACTTAGCCTAGTGCCAGACAAATTTGCTTGGCCTCAAAAAGTAGAACATAAGAACAACAGTCAGAAGCTGCAAAGAGACAAATTTAGCCTTGAGTTAAAGGGAAAATTTGTAAACCTCAAAGTGCTGTAAATAAATGACAGTTATTATTCCTTTTCCCATTCAAAGTAGAATGCGGGAATTAGCAGGTACCCCCTCAGTGAAGTACTACTGTATGACCATTTGTTGGGCATATTGCAGAAGGGGGTCTTGTTCAGATAAGGGTTAGATCAGACAGCCCTTGAAGTTCCTTCAGCTTGAGATTATGTGACTCTATGATTTCCTTCTCATTCTAAAGAGGTGGTGCAGTAAAAAAAAAGGGGTCCTTTTTGATTGATTGATTTATAACATTCTACCAAGCCACTCCACGCATTTGTTCTCCATTCCTGGAATGCATTTCCTCCTTATCTCCTCCTCTTGGAATTCCTAGGTTCCTTCAAAACTCAGACAAAATGCTACTTCTCACATGAGGTGGAATCTTGCCATGGGATAGTACATTCCCACCCCACAGAAGTCACCTTGTAAATGTTTTGTACATATTTATATGTATGCATGCTATTTCTCCTGAAAGAATGTAAACTTTTTGAGGAGAGCAGGGATTGTTTTGATTTTGTCTTCATATTCCCAAGATGTAACATAGTGTATGGCTCATAGAAGACATTTAATAAATGCTGGGTGTTTCATCGATTGATTGATTGATCTTCATGCTGGTGAATGTTCTTACCTCAAGTAGGAACAGACTAGAAGAATGAATGTTAGTTTCTTAAATACCAAATTGGTGTAGATGAATAAGAGGTTTCAGTCAAGGTTATCAGATCAGTTGCCATGAATGGAGGTTTCCAGCTGGTACAATTGAATAGTATGAAATGAAGACAACACAACTAGGTTTTTCAGACTGTGCCTTGACCCCACCTTTGTGTGCCCCTATTCATTGGACATCTGGACATCTGAGGGCTGCCTGTCTGGCAGCTGTCAACTGTCAATAGGCCAGATGTAACTCAGTAAGTAAGCACGAAAGCTGTCAATAGCTAAGAAATCATCAGAGCTACAGACTCCTCAGAGGCACAGACAAAACCACAGGCTAGATGGGAAACATGATTCCATGTTCTCCTTCCCACTCTCAATCTTTGTGATTTAGGACAAGGGGATTTAAACAGGAATGGTTGGAGTGGCCTCTCCCTTTGAAGAATGAAGAATTTCCAGAGCCTACAAAACACTTTGCTACTACTCTTCTCCTATACTTTTAAGCTTCTCACCTCCAAAGTTAAAGTATCATAGAGATTTAGAAGGAAGGAAACATGCATTTATTAAGTGCCAGGCACCATGCTAAGCGCTTTACAGATATGATCTCATTTGATCCTCCAATAACCCTAGGAGGTAGGTGATATTATTAACCCCGTTTTATAGTTGAGGAAACTGAGGCAAACAGAGATTAAGGCTTAAGTAATGTGCTAGTAACTGTCTAAGTTTGAACTCAGATTTTCCCGATACCAAATCCAGAGCTCTATCTACTGCACTACCTCTTTAGAATGGGAAGGGAATCATAGAGTCACATAATCTTAAACTGGAAGGAACTTCAAAGGCTGTTCGATCTAACACCTATCTGAATAAGACCCCCTTCTACAATATGCCCAACAATTGATCATACAGGTTTTTTTTTTCCTGAAGTACTTCACTGATGGGGTACCTGCCAATTCCCAAGGCAATCTACTTTGAATAGGAAAAAAAAATAACTGTCATTTATTAACAGCACTTTGAGGTTTACAAGTTATCCCTTTAGCTCAAGGTTAAATTTGTCTCTTTGCAACTTTTGCCTGTTGTTTTTATGTGATTCTGCTCCTTGGGGCAGAGCAGAGTTAGGCGGTGCAGTGGCTAGAGCACCAGGCCTGGAATCAGGAGCACCTGAGTTCAAATCCAGCCTCAGACACTTGCTAGCTGTGTGACCTTGGGCAAGTCACTTAACCCTGTTTGTCTCAGTTTCTTCATCTGTAAAATGAGCTGGAGAAGGGAATGGCAAACCACTCCAGTATCTTACCAAGAAAACCCCAAAAAGGGTCAGGAATAGTCAGACATGACTGAACAACAAAAGAGCAAATCTGATCCCTCTTCCAAGTTATAGCTCTTTAAATATGTGAATACCTGCCTGAGTCTTCTCTTCTCCAGGCTAAATATCTCCAGATCCTTCAGCTAATCCTCATATGCCATGAATTTGAGCCTCTTCAACATCCTGGCTACCATCCAATGGACACACCATACTTTATCACTTTTAATCACTTTTACCTCCTTGTCCTGGACTTCAGCCTCTATCTGCAGCCCAGCACTGCAGTTCCCATCCTCAGGCCCTGGGCTTTTGATTGGTAAGGTTTTATCCTTTCTAATCCAACCCACATTCACCTTGCTGCTACTCCCCAACTATCTTCTTGCCATGACAAGCACAGCACACCATCCCTGTTCTTTTTACCTTGAACTCGGAACAAGAATCAATTCAACTCTACCATTCCAGAAAAGAACATGAAAATCCATTGATTTTTTGATTCCACTCACCATTCCTGTGACTTTCATGACCAAAACATTCCTCCTTGGCCACAAATGCCCTACATACATTGGCTTCCTCCTTTTAGAATGTAAGTTCTTTGAGGCCAATGGTTTTGTATTTGTATCCCCAGTACTTACCACAGTGCCTGGCATATAAAGAATGCTTTTTCATTCATTTATTCGTTTAAAAAAGTTTGTAACTCTATGTATTTTATTTTATGCACTTAAAAGCATGATTGAAAGGGGTCCATAGCTCCATATTATCATTTTCTTTCCTAAATTGTCATCCAAAATGAATATAAAACCTTAGAGGCCACAAATACCACATTCTACACATGTGAAAAATGAACTCAGAATAGTTAAGGAATTTGCCCCAAAATCACACAGTTCATAATTGGAGGAGCCAAGGTACTCAGGTCATGGGATTTTGATTTGGAAGGGAACTTAAAGATCATCAGATCATATATTCCAGTTGGATTAACCTTAAATAGTAAATAGTCTAACACTTATTTTATAGATGAGGAAACTGAGGGCCAGAGAGTCCAAGTAACTTGCTCAAAGTCATCCAGCTAATAAATGGCAGAATCAGAATTTTTAAACACAGTTCTCCTGACAGCACATACAGAGTTCTGCCCATTACACCTGACAAATCCCTGGATTTCAAGCCCAGTTCTCTTTCTACTATACCATGGATACCTCTTCAAATAATTATATCCATGCTAAAGGAAAGTGATTCTACCACAATTTCTGTTTGAACCACTTGGCCCACAGGTCTATTCTTTCTCTTCTGTTCCCTTATTCCTCAGAGTGTGAAAAGCCACTATATCAATTTCACTTTTGGAAGGGAAAGAAGTCATGAAGAGAGGGAGGAAGGAAGGAAGAGAGGAAGGGAAGAAGGGACGGAGGGTGGAAGGAAGGAAGAAAAGAAAGAAGGAAGGAAAAGAGGGAGGGAGGAGAGAATAATTGCCAGAAATAACTGGCAGTGCACATTTAATGTACTGACTAATCAGGGGGTACAGAAGTAGATTTTTTTCTAGAACTCCCTTGCTTCCACCATTATCCAGCAAATGTTGGCAATTTGGTTTCTACTTTCTTTGCCTCTTCAAAAACCAACCTGCACTTCTGTTAATTCTCAATTTGCATGTTGCTAAAATCTAGCTTGTAGAATTTTAATAACCATAACCTTCCTGACGTGTGAGATGAACACAATTGTTTGGTAATTTGGACATTCTTTGGCATAACCATTCTTTAGGATTGAGACATCAACTGATCTTTTCTAATCTGGTGGCTGCTGTTGAGTTTTCCAAGTTTATGGGCATATTGAGTGCAGCACTTTAATTTTTTAATTTTTTTTTGAGTGCAGCGCTTTAACAGCATCATCTGTTAGGATTTTAAATACCTCAGCTGGAATTTTGTCACCTCCACCAGCCCTATTGTTACCAGTGCTTCCTATGGCCTACTTGACTTCATTCTTCAGGATGTATGGCCCTCGATCAGTATCCACATCATTGTGGTTATCAGTGATGTTGACATCTTTCTTGTATTGTTTTCTGTATATTCTTGCTACCTCTTCTTAATCTCTTCTACTTCTGTTAAGTCCCTACCATTTTTGTCTTTTATCACATCCATTTTTAGATGAAACATTTCCTTGATATCTCTAATTTTCTTGAAGACATGTCTTGTCTTTCCCATTCTGTTTTTTTCTTCCATTTCTCTGCGTTACTCATTTAAGAAAACCTTCATATCTCTCTTTGCTGTTCTCTGGAATTCTTCATTCAGTTGTCTATATCTTTCCCTTTCTCCTTCCCCTTTCACTTTCCTTCTTTCCTCAGGTATTTGTAAAGCTTCATTGGACAGCCATTTTGCTCTCTTGCTCTTCTTTTTCTTTGGGATGTTTTTTGTTCCTGGCTCCTATACCATATCATAACCCTCTGTCCATAGTTCTTCAGGCATTCTACATCTACTCCAACCTATAGCACGAGTCTCAGTCAATGTGTTTATTTATACTAGTTTGATAGAGTCCATTTATTTTTACTAGTTAATAGCTAGATCAAAGCAAAGAAGGCATTCAAGGAATAGTATATTAAAAAAAAATCTGTGGGCAAACTCTGCAACAAATATAAGCCCAGTCAAGGAAGAATGGGCATACATAGGGATCATATCTAAAGCACATACCTAAGAAACATGTGTGACCAGGACACTCTTGAGGAGGGGTGCACACATGAGGAATATGTGTTGACAGAGCATGTGTCAAAACACACACATATTCAGGGAACATGTGTAGGGACAATTGATGCCTCTGATGCAATAGGGACTTATGTCTTCTGATAATATCATTGCACTGTTTTCTCTGAGCTTTCTCCACAGTGGGCTCTCCTTTCTGTTTGGCCTGCACCTGGGCATAAGGTCCACTGCTACCCTCTTGGTTTTGTGTCTACCACTTGCCCACTGGGTATCTCTGTTTCCTGCCTCTCTTGTTTGTCTAGTCTTCTCTTTACTAAGTGCTTCATATTATTAGCCTCATTGTCATTACCACACATTTGCGCCTTACCATCAGCTTCTGGGATTTATCTCTTCAGGGTCACCTGCCAAGTATTTCAGCTCCAATACGATAGGGCAAGTAACTGGAAATCCTATAGCTGATTTTTTTTTAAGTTAATAGCTCTTTATAATAGCTGCAAGCTATGAGCCATAGTTCCTATCTACCAGAAACTAAGCAAAGTTCATTAATGCTAAGATTAGGTTCCTGAATCCATTTCTGGGACTAAGATCACAGTCCTTTGTTGCAGATAGCCATCTGACTTAGTCTTTGAAATTCCTAAGCTACTCTCTGGCTTGGAATGAAGATGAATTTGAGCCATTTTATGCCTCTTCTCCCAAAGCGTTTATTTTTATTTCCCTTATTCAACACAGCTATTATATTTATACCTCCTTTCACACTGAAGCCATTAACTGTAAGGTACCAGTCTACCCTTCTAAAATATCACAGTATTATCTGTATCTATTAGTGGATTAGATGAAAAGTAAAAATCCTTCTTTTCTCACCAGTAAAAAAGTATATGGTATAATCTTGCTAGGTATGAATATGAACATAAGTATGTCTCATTATAAGCAAACCTAATATATAAAAATATAGATTTTATATACATATATGTGTGTGTGTGTGTGTGTGTGTGTGTGTGTGTGTGTGTGTGTGTAGTTGAAGGGAAATTATTTGTTTTAAAAAAAGGGTTCTCCCATTTTGGAACTATGCCCAAAGGGCTGTAAAACCATGCATAAAACCCTTTGACCTAGCAATATCACTACTAGGTCTATATCCCAAAAGAGATAAAAAGCAAAAAGGAAAAGGACATATATGTACAAAAATATTCAAGCAGCTCTTTTCTGGTGAAAAAAATGGAAATTGAGGGGATGCCCATCAATTGGGGAATGGCTGAACAAATTGTTGTGTTTGGTTATGATGGAATACTATTGTATTGTGCTGTAAGAAATGATGAGCAGGATGCTCTCAGAGAAACCTGGAAAGACTTACATGAGCTGATACAAAGTGAAATGTATTGTGTACAAAGTAATGGCAATATTGCATGATGTTCGGCTGCAAACGACTTAGCTGTTCTCAGCAATACAAACTGTTCTCAGCAGTACAATGACCCAAGACAACTCTGAAGGACTTCGGGTGAAAAATCCTATCCATTCCCAGAAAAAGAACAGATGGTATCTGAATACACACTGAAACATACATTTTTTACTTTCTTTATTTTTCTTGAGGAATTTTTTTTGAGGGTCTACATTTTCTTTCACAACATGATTATTATGGAAATGTTTTACATGACTACACGTGTATAACCTGTATCAAATTTCTTGCCTTCTCAGCAGGGGGGAGGGAAGGGAGAGAATTGGAACTCAAAGTTTAAAAATGAATGTCAAAATTGTTTTTACACGTAACTGGGGAAAAATAAAATACTAAATTTTTTAAAAAAAGGGCTCTTTGCTTCCCAGCATATCTCTTAGTATCTTTAATCATTTTTAACACTATATAATAAATCAAAACTTAGATAATGCATTTCCACATGATTCATATATTAATAATTTATTGAATAGATAAAATGGCCTAAAATAGTCCTATTGATTTAATCACCAGGCTACTACAGTTTATATAGGGCAAGACCTTACCATATTTAAGATTCAGTAATTATATTCTATTTTAAAGGCAGAGGCATCTTGCTGCAATAGAAAGAAACCTGTATTTGGAGTTAGAGGACCTTGCTTTAATTACCACTACTGATATTTAGTACCGATATAACTTTGGGCCTGAAGATCATAGATTTTGAGCTAGAAAGGCCTTTAGAGGCAATGGAATCTGACCTATAGACGAGGAACTGAAGCACAGAGAGGTTGTAACTTGCCAAGGTCATATAGCTAGTAAGTGTCCAAGACAAAAGTTGAACCCAGTTGAACCCAAGACCAGTGTCTTATCTAACCAATTTGTCGTGCTGCCTGTTAAGACAGTTACATTCTTTGGACCTCACTTTGTTCATCTATAAAATTAAAGTTTGGGCTAAATGATCTAAAAGGTCTTTTCTAATCCAGTGATGTGCTACAGCTGATTTAAACCAGCTGGGAAAGTTGATTGCTAAATTTTCTTTTTGAGCATCTGCACCTCAGAAATCATCAAATACTATAAATTAGGGCTTGATTGATTCTTTGTTGATTTCTAAGCTTTAGAAAGTGATAGAGAAAATGTTAATATCACAAATTAAACTTTAAAAATTTGAACTTAAGAAAGTGATAGGAAAAATATTAATATGGCAGATTAATCTTAAAGTGTGTTGTGTGTGCCCTCCTCCTTCTCCTCTTCCTCTTCCTTCTTTTTCTTTTGGAGAGCCAGCTATCACCGGCACACTCTTGCCTCTGTCTCTATAGCTATTATTTTCTAAGGCAGAGGTTCTTAACCTGGGATCTACAAACCACTGGTCCATGGAAAAGTTTAAGAAATTCTCTAAACTTGGATGGGAAAAAATTGCATCTTTATTTTCACTAATCTTAAATGGTAATTTAGCATTTCCTTCAATTATCTAAAAACATTCTGAGAAGGAACCTCTATAGACTTCACCAAGACTGCCAAAAGGGTCCATGACACACAAAAGCACTAATAACATCCATGTTTTAAGAGTAAAAAAAAAATGCACACTGGGGTAATATTGAGGAAGAATATCTCTTTTGTACCATTAAGATTATATAGCAGTGTGAGACAAAGGACATCAACAGTGATAGCTATTGTACCTAAGACCATTGAAAAGAGTGGAATGTAGAAAAAATTAGGCTGTCTGCTCACAACTAATTGAATGTAAGTTTTGGCTTCTCTTGTTTATTATTCTTTTATTTCCATTGCCATCTTAGAAATGTCAGAATATTTAGTTAGCAGATTTGGAATTTTGATTTTTCTCTTCTCCTTTGAAGTGTTCTCCATTAAAATGAAAAGAAACAACACTTCTTTGAAAGGCAGAAAATAAAGGAGTTTCATTATCCTATGAAAGAACAAAGAAACTTCCTTTCTCTTTGCTGAGACATAGAAAGGTTATGATGAGGGAGACCTCAATCCAACCTATATGAAATGAAATTTATGCTCATAAGGCAAATTTTAATTTTTGCATAAAAAGGGACAATGATAGAAATAAAACAAATTGCTATCACTAATTAAAAAAGAAAAATGATTAGTTAATGTAATGTGTTCAGACTAAGGATACCATAAGCTAATTTAATATAGAATTCAGGGAGAATTCACAGATCCCTCTTTTGTTGCTCCATTAGGCTTAGTCAGTGAAAGCTTGAAAATCAATAGATAGCCTATCACATGATCTTTTGCCCATATTGACAAGTTCAGTTGTACCAATATGGTGTAGCAATGATTGATCAGATTAGACAGTTTGGTGGAGGAGGGTGCCACCATCTGCTGGATTTCAGCTATAACCAAAACTCTGGGATGCTGTGGGGCAGAACCCTGTCACACTAACCCCTTACAATTTAATTTTGACACTGTCTTAATTTAAGAGGTAGACATAGGCAGAAGAAGGAAACAAATTCTAGAGTTCAATATTCCTTAAAAAAGATGATAGACTTTCAAACCAAAATGGTCCATGATACCTTAAAGATTATCTAGTCCAACTTTCTTATTTTACATATGTAGAAACTGAGGCCAAGAAATTGTAAATGACTTGTCCAAAGTCACCCCTCTCATAAGTATTAAAGACAAGATATGAAGCCATATTGTAACAAGCTGTAGGACTCAGAGCAAGTCATTAAATTTCTCTGTGCCTCAGTTTCCTCATCTGTAATGATGGTGCTATTCTTAATGACTGATCATCAAGATGATATTTAGGCCTTTTCCCACTAAATCAGACACCTCTCCATAGGGTAATCTAGGAGGTCAGACAGTGGTTAAAATTCCATATAGCCCTATAGCCACACTTTATTTACTTACTCCCCTTTATGAAGTTTTAAGTAGAAGCAGTGTCATTTACAAACTTTTAATGTAATTACTGGAGATCAATAACTTCAATCCCTTGTGAAACAAATGTATTATTTATGGTTGATAATTCATAATGATAGTCGATGTGGCATACTGGCCTCTGAGTCAGGAAGACCCAGATTCAAGTCCCACTTCTGACACATACTGGCTGGTATGTTCTGGGGAAGTCACAACACCTCAGGAGCCCAAGCCACTCTCTAAGGCTTAAAGTTACAGAGCAGATGCTGATCTGCATTAGTAGAGAAGACATAAGTTCCACTATTCATCACATTTGTGACCTTTGATGGTAAGAATAACAGTAATTATAGCTAGCAGTTATATAGCACTTTAAAGTATACGAAGTGCTATACAAATACTTATTTGATCCTCACTGCAACCTTGATGTATAGATATTATTATCTTTATTTTACGGGTGACAAAATTGAAGCAGACAAGTTTGTTTTGTTGTTTGTTTGTTTTGATTTTTTAAGTGACTTTCCCGGGGTCACAACTAGTAAGGTGTGAAGCCAGATTTATACTCAGGTCTTTCTGACTCCAGGTTCAGAGCATTATTCACTGTATCACCTAGCTGAGTAAGTCAATTATCTCTAGAACTTAGTTTCCTCATCTAAAAAAGTCAGGTGTTGGACTAGATGACTTTGTAAGTGATCAGTTTCCGATTTCTAGCAGATTTTTGGCTTATCCTACAAAATCTATCTTGGCTACTATCACATCCATGCCAGATAAAAAGAGTTACTACTACCTCTAAATCAGTAATACTATGTGATTTGGGACCATGCATTCTTCTGTATTATCATGTATCATTAAAAGAACACTAAAAATAATATATGAAATGTACATACATATGACAATACTATCTAAATTATCTATTCACTACCATACCAATCACATGACCCAAGGGCTACTTCAAAGAACTAGAAAAAATAACTTTTAAAAAAAATGTAATTCACTTGGTGGAACAAAAGGTCAAGAATCTCAAGGGTAATAATGGAATGAAAAAGTGGAAAGAAAGGGGATGTATCAGTAACAGATCTCAAACTATACTACAAAACAAGAGTCATTAAAAATGAGTTGATACTAATTTATAAATAGAGAGGTCAATTGATGGAATAGATTACGCTCAAAGTATACAAAAGCAAATGGACACAGTAGCATAGGGTTCAATTAACCAAAAAATCCTAGTTACTGGAGGAAGAACTCATCATTTAACAAAACTACTAGGAAAATTGGAAAGCAATTTGGCTGAAATCAGGTATAGATTAACATGTCACATGATATAAGATTCATTCTATTTGGATATATGACTTAGACATAAAAAGGTGAAATTACCTTAAGATCAATTGATAGAGGAAGAACACAATATTAAACAAACAATAGAAAGTACCACAGGAAAAAAAATGGACAATTTTGATTATATAAAATTGAAGAGTTTTTACACAAACAAATCTAATTTAGTTAAAATGATAATGTAAACATGAGTAGGGGAAAAAGTCTTTGCAGCAAGTTTCTCTGATGAAGGTCCCACTTCCAAGATATATAAGGAACTGATTCAAATTTATAAGACTAAGAGCCATTCCCCAAAAGATAAATGGTCAAAATATAGAAAGAAGTTTTCTTTAAAAAAATTTTTTTAATCAGGAAAAAAAAGTAAGACTTGGTCTTTTCATCTCACCCAAAGTGGAAATGTTCTACCCTGATCCACATGGGAGTTTTGACCTGCTCTGTTTTTCACCTGGACCAGTGACCCCTCTTTAGACAAACTGCTGTTCCCACTCTTCATTTGTTCAATTAGGAGGGAGGCAGTGAAAGGGAAAGATTAAAAAAAAGTTTATATACACAAACAAATTAATAGATAAATAAATAATTGTATGAAAGAATAAACAGGTAGATAAATAGATAAATAAATGAGTGAATTAATAAAATTTTAAATGTATGTACATAATTGGAACTATTCAATTAAAATTGAATTGAATATATTTTAATAAGACCAAGTATTACTTTTATCTAATTTATAGATTTAGCTTTGGAAGAGACCTCAGATGCCATTCAATCTAACCATTTCATTTTACAGATGAGGCAATTAAGGTATAGAACGACTATGCCACATAGCTAGTAGGTATCTTATGTGGAATTTGAACCCAGGACTTTCTGGTTCTAATTCCAAGGCTTTATTCACTATACCATATTGGCAAAAGCTATAGATTTAATTCTTTTTATTTAGTAATCCTAACCATACACAGGCAGCTAGGTGGTGCAGTGGATCTCTATGCATTCTATCCCATGCTGAGCCTGTAGTTAGGGAGACATAAGTTCAAATTTGACCTCACACACACACTTTATAGCTATGTTACCTTAGCCAAGTCACCTGATCTCAGTTTGCCTCAGTAAAGTGGAGACAGCAACAGCAATTGCAAATATTATCAAATGAGATAATATTTGTAAAAAGTGCTTAGCACAATGCCTGGTACACACCAGGCACTGTATAAATACTTGTTACCTTCCCTACTTAGGGCAAGGTGCTTCATTGCAATACGGAGATGACTATGACTCTTGAAGGATTTATCAGAAAAGCACAAGTTAGAGCAGTTCCTATCACCTTGGAAAGGTTTTGAGTCTTGGCCCAGTTACAGAAAACAGAACATATGGCTACTGTGAGAGGACCAGCCTAAGTTCAAGGAGTCTCAACATCACTAAGTGTTGACTCCTTCATCCACAACACATCATGGAAATCATGTACTAAAAGCATATGAGGGACCTCAGTCTCCACTGGTAGAAAGTATAGTTAATGATGAAATCACTGACATCCATGACAATAAAATCTAGAATGAAAGAGTAGTGAAAACAACAAATTTGGATAGCACTTTATAGTTTCCAAAGTGCTTTTCTCCTAAGAACCCAGTGAAGTGGGGAATTCAAGTATTACTGTTATTTTATAGAAGAGAAAACTAAGGCCCAGGGACTTGAGGGTCTTGCCTACAGTCACTCTGTTAGAAAGTGATGAATATGAAATTTGAAACCCTGTTGTGATTCCAAATCTTATTCTCTTTCCACTAAATAATGTTCTATCCTCAGTGTGCCTAAGAGAAACATTTAGTGGGAAATTATTCATCTAGTTGATAAGGGTTTTAAAGGACTAATATGTATGTAATTCTGAATAAGAAGAAAATTATTTAGCTGAATAGAGAAGGGCCTGATTTTTTTTATTCACAAGGAAAAAAGAAAGGAATAAAATCTTATTTTTAAAGGCTAAAACAGTTCTAGATTTTCTTTCCTAAATGTCAAAGATTTAATTCCAGGACAAGGGAATTAATATCATCATCTTTATGAATGAGGCCAAAATAGGGCTTGGGTGGTAGGAATTCATCCATTCTGTAACAACAGATATATTTACTGTCACAAATGGCCATCATATCAAATCATTTTAAGTAATTTAGTATGTGGATTAGCCAGAGCACTGGGGTTTCTTCTTATGTAAATAATTTAGATTATAGCTTATGTGAATAATGAAAGCTGTGCTTATTCCCAGGGAGCCCCCCAAAGTCAATGAAAAATAAAAATACTACTGAAATGATAGAAATCCAAAAATTAAAGAGTTAGTGAAAAATTCACTGGGTTCAAAGTACTTGTGTAGAATCCTATACTCTCTCTATATGCAAGTCAGATCTAGTTGTTTACCAGGGCAAGAGCAGCCCTAAGCAAAATGGTAAATTTGGTGACTTTTCAATACTCTTTTGCTGCTGATGACTTCCTGGGAGCCTCAGATATTCCTGTCCTCCAGTAGCAAACGCCTCACTCAGTTTCTTTACAGCTAGAGCAGTAATGGGGTACAGGCCAATGAGGGCTCAGTCAGTCCTCAGAGCATGAACAGAAGGCTCTGCCTGCTGACAGTCTACATGGAGATTTGATCAGCTTGCTTCTGGAAATGCATGGTGCATTTAATGGAGGGGCCCTGGCCCCAATTTAGCTTTGCTGTGATTATTTCCTGCCTGCTTTTTTGTTGTTGAGTCTTTTCAGTCATGTCTGACTCTCCATGATTCCATTTGGGGTTTCCTTGGCAAAAATACTGGAGTGGTTTGCCATTTCTTTCTTCAGCTTATTTTACTGATGAGAAACTGAGGCAAACAGGGTTAAGTGACTTGCCCAGGATCCCACAGCTGGTAAATGTTTGAGTCTAGATTTGAACCTCAGGAAGATGAGTCTTCCTGATTCCAAGACTGGCATTCTATCCACTATGCCACCTAACTGCCTTTTCCAGTTTGCTTACTCCAGGATAAATAAAAACCTTTTAATTGGTTGCTGAGCAAGAGTTGAAGATGTATACATAGTTGATACCCAAGGTGGAGTTTGAACCCGGATCTTTCTGGCTCTAAATCCAGGCCTTTATCCACTATACCATATTGGCAAAAAACTTGTTTATGTAATTAATTTTTTATTAATAATCCTTAGCATACATGGGCTCCAGAAGAGGAACTCAACCCCGCTTTGCTTCCTGATAAGGACATGGCCTTATCAAGCCAACTCTTAATTTTGGAGGGATGATAGAAGGTCCCCTTCTCCCACAAGGTTGACCCATGATTATATATATGATCTCCTAGACAAGTTTGTATCTCAAATGAGACCACCATTACCAATTTCAATCTTCTTTACTTTGGTACAAGGCCTTGTGAGGTCTCTTGATCTGAGATGAGTCCCACATGTATTCAGACTCTAAACCAGGGATGGGGAACCTGTGGTCTCAAGGCCACATGTGGCTCTCTGGGTCTTCAAGCGTGGCCTTTTGACTGAATCCAAACTGCACAGAACAAGGGTTTGGATTCAATCAAAGGGCCACGCTTGAGGACCTAGAGAGCTACCTATGGCCTCAAGGCCACATGCAAGTTTTCCCCTTCTTAGACTCTGTCAACCCAGACAAGTACTAGTAAGTAGGGTTCCCCAAAATGGCTACATTGCCCTCTCAAAATTCTAGGACCACCCCAAGGGAGTTATTCTAATGCTATTACCTCAAGCCCTCATTCCAGTGTTTTTCCCCCAATATCATCACTAGTGATTAGTTACCCAATATAATTTAACCCACTGATATCTCCTCAAAATAGTTGCTAACCAATTAATGTCAATTAGCTTTCGCAAAAGAATAGTGTGTAGATATAGTACAAATAGCAGAAAAGCATATTCCCCCAAACCAGAATACAGTCTCTACTCAACCAAATTTGGCCCAGAAGAGAGTGGCCTTAAATTTAAATAGGTTACCACAAATATTTCTACCATTTCCATCTTTAATCTCTCCCCATCAACAGAACCTTTCCTGTCTATAATGATTTTCAGTCCTTCCTCATTAAGGAGAAAACTAAATGGTAAAGTACTTGTACAGTACAATACTGCCAATCTAGGCAACTAAGTGGCACCATAGTGCACAGAGTGCTCTACCTGGTGACAAGAAGACCGAAGTTCAAATATGACCACAGAGACTTACGAGCTGTGTGTCCCTGAGCAAGTCACTTAACTTCTGTCAGTCTCAGTTTCCTCATCTATAAAATGGGGACAAAAGCAGCACCTACCTTGCAAGGTTGTTTTAAGGATCAAATGAGATATTTGTAAAGCACTTAGCATAGTGCCTGGCATATAGTAGGCACTATATCAGAGGTTCCCAAACTTATTTGGCCTACTGCCCCCTTTTCAAAAAAAAATTGTTCAACACCTTTAACATTTTTTAAAATTTGCATCATTTCAAAAAAAACATAAAATATTTTTTAAATGATGCATCTTAAATTTAGTAATTTATTTAAATTTGTGGGATTTTTCCTGCATTGAAATTTAGATGACACCACATTGCATCATGTAACCATATAGTGTCATGTTGTAAACAAATCATTACATGCCCATATTCCTGTTGATGCATGCTGGACTTTCTGACAATGCGACACTGGCTTGCCTGCCAACACTTGCTTGTTAAGACCTGTTGGTGGACTTGACTACTGATTGGTTATAACTTGCATTTTGCGTGTTTATTTGGAAAATAATGTAATCACTATGAATTTAACTCTATTACATAACAGATGAAATGTGTATGAATAGTTTTTCAAAATTTTCTCTTTTCTTCTTTGTTTATGCTTCTACCACCCCCTTATTTTTATTCAATGTCCCCCAATTGCACCTGAGGCTACTATCACTCCCCTGGATTATTCCAGCATCTCCAGGGGCAGTATAGCCCACTTTGGGAACCTATGCATTATATAAATGCTTATTCTCTACCTTCCTTCTAATCTCTCAAGTTGTTGCCCAGTAGCTCCCCACCCTTTCACAGCTAAACAACCAGAAATAATATTAGTCTAAATTTATGACTCTCACTTCTCTCTAGCACCCATTCATTTCTCTACCTGCTTAAGAGTAGGATGAGATCTATGAAGGAAAGAGGAGCATTCAGGGTTGATGAGAGAATATACATCTATAAATAGGGGATGGATAGAGCAATCAAAGTCAATTGCAAGTCATGTCATCATCTCCCTGATGTCATGGTCCTCTTTGAGAACAAAGGACAAACCACAACATGTGAGTAGTCCAAGCCGCCTGAACAGGGACCCAGCTGGCCAGTTCCAGTTGGGTAACTCAGCTCGTCCTCTCTTCTCTCCTCAACTTGATGCTCAAAAACTACCTGGCTAACTTGGGGTTTACTGGCTAGATTTCTTTCTCAAAGACCAATTAACTCTGAAACTCATGGATTGGACAACAACAGGTTCCTGCCCAAGCAGCACTTAATGGTTATTTTTTGGGCCCTCCTGGCTCAGAGGGAACATAAATAGTAACTATTTCTCTTTTGGCTAGCAACCCTGAGAGTCTTCTCCTAGTTTGATTTTTTTGTTTATTAAAGGGTCCATCCCTTGACTCACTTGTTAAAGTGAGTTCACGGAAGAGGTGTTGCCTCACTCAAAGTGAAAACCTGAAAAGATCTCAGCTTAAAAGGGCCAGTATCTCCTATTGCATCCTGGGCCATCTTCAGTCATCCTGATCAATATCTAGCCATTGGACTCAGATGGCTCTAGAGGAGAAAGTGAGGCTGGTGACTTTGCCCAGTCCTCCCTCTCTCAAATCAAAGTGTCATCATCTCTCTGATGTCATGGTACTCTCTGAGAATGAACAACAAACCACACAACCACAATGGACAGAGCATCAGGCCTGGAGTCAGGAAAACTCATCTTCATGTGTGCCGGTCAGGCCGTGCACTCTCCTTCTAACAGGAGCAGGCTGCCAGGGTCATACTTACCAGTCCTCGGAGCCCACCCGGATAAACATAGAGACGAGCCGATAGGGAGGTGCAAGCACTCGAACTTTATTCAGAGACCATCACAGCTAGGCCAAGCAGGAAAGCACGAGCAGGAGCAAGAGAGCGAGCTCCGATCCCTACTGTCCCTTATATACCTTCCTAGCCCCTCCTCCTCAGCTCGCCTACTAGTGATTGATTGTAGGATCAGATACTGGAAGGGGATGTCTGGGGTTAGCACTGCACCAAGGGAGAGGACGTGACAAAGGAAGCTCGTTCTCTGCCGTCCCACTCCCACGTGGCACAGCCCCCTGCCTCAGGAGCACATGCCCCGGCTACTTCCCCGTATCCTGTTCCTACCCCAGTTCACCACAACTCCACATGGCACAGCCCCCTGCCTCAGGAGCGTAAGCTCCGGTTACTTCCTAATATCCTGTCCCTGCCCCATCTTGCCACAACCCCCATGTGGCACGTAGCCAACATCAGACAATCCCTCACATTCATGAGTTCAAATCTGGCCTCAGATGCTTATTAATTGGGTGATCCTGCGCAAGTCACTTAACCCTATTTGCCTCAGTTCCTCATCTATAAGATGAACTAGAGAAGGAAATGGCGAACAGCTCTAGTGTCTTAGCCAAGAAAACCCCTAATGAAGTCACAAAGAGTCAGAAATGAATGAAAAATGACTCAGCAACAAAAAAGTATAATATACTGGCCTTAAAATGGGAAAGTGGTGAATATAAGGCCATGGAGTAGGACTCAAGAAATACAGTGACTTCTACCATAACATCTCCATGAATTAATATTTCTGAGAGTGAAGCTCAACAGAAGGCCCCTCAAAAAAAAAAAACAACAAATTAAATGATCTCAACAACTAAAGAATAATGGAGAACAACTCATTTAGCACTTTTTCAATTGATGGCATCCCTTTACTTTCCAGTTTTTTGCTACCACAAAAAGCGCTACTATAAATATTTTTGTACATATATATGATTTTCTTCTGTTGATGTTTTTGGACATCTAAACCTAATGATGACATAGCTGAGTCAAAGGGAATATGTATTTTTAGTAACTTTTAGCATATGATTCCAAATTGCTTTCCAGAATGGTTATGTCCATTCACAGGTCCATCAACAGAACATCAATGTGCCTGTTTTCCCACAGACCTTCCAACATTTAGCATTTTCATTTTTTGTCACCTTTGTCAATCTGATGGGTCTGAGGCAGAAGAGGAGAATATGTGTGATCTGTAATCATTCAATCAGATGAATGGGACAGAGGAAAGAGTAAGTTTTTCTCTTTCAGAAGACTTTCCTATTGAGACATATAGTAACAAAACTGTGTAAGGGAATAGTCCATGAATTGAAGACTAGGTTTCAGATTAGATTGGAATGGAAAATAAATGTGGGGAACAAAGCAAATTAAAATTCCTCAGAAAAGAGCACCACAAATGAATGCTACTCAAGAAGATGGATGCAGATGCACAAAGGGATGCAGAGGGCAGGAGGCAGGGAGAGAGGACAACACAGTAGAAGCAACACATAGACTTTCTTGTCTATGTGGGGAGAGGAAAAAGAGGAAAGAGAAAGAGAGAGAAATGGAAAGGAGAGGGAAAGGGAGAAATGATGGAAGGAGGAAGGAAGGAAGGAAAAAAGGAAAGAAGAAAGGAATTAAGGAAAGAAGGAAGGAGGAAGAGAGGGAAGGAAGGAAAGTAGGAAGGAAGGAGGGAGGGAAGGAAGAAATAGAAAGAAAAAGGAGTTGAGGGAGAGAGAATTTAAGAAACTTGAGATAGAGCAGAGAAATGGGAAGGAAAGATAAGAAGAATGTGTGGGAAAGGACTGTGATCAAATTAGTGTAACCAACCTGATGGCAAGGAAGAGTTACTGACTTCAGAAAGAAGGGGGTAAGACTGAAACAACAAAACAATTAAATGGAAGAAAATGCAATTATAACCTTTTATATGAATGGTAAACAACTCATTAAAATGAAAGAGAATGGTAGAATGGAAGAGAAAACAAAAGCCATTCGATACAGATGAAAAACATCTAAAAATAAATGCATGTACAATGTGAAAATGAGGGGCTACACAAAATTTACCATGTTTCTGAATATTCTAGACAAGCAGGGGTTTCAATCATGGTACCAGATAAGGTAAGAATAAAAATTTACAGCGTTAAAAGAAAGAAAGAAAGAAAGAAAATACACTATATTTAAAAGCACCAGTGACAGTGAAACAACAGCTTTATTAAATTTATATGCACCAAATTGTATAGCATCTAAATTCATAAAGGAGAAGGTAACTAAAGTATAAAAAAACAGAGCTAGTAACATAATAGTTGTATAACACTTTAATGTTCCTTCAGAGCCAGAAAAATCTAATAGAAAGATAAACAAGGAAACTATAGAAGTGAATACATTCTTTTAAAGACTTTTTTATATTACACTTGAAAGATTTAGTGTGCCTTTCCAAAATGAAAATTAAAGAATATACATATTTTTCAATGTTACATGACATCTTTACAAAAATTGGTCACATGCTAGGACACAAAGAAATCATTAAAAATCTAAAAAGGGGGGCAGCTAGGTGGCTCAGTGGATAAAGCACCGGCCCTGAAGTCAGGAGGACCTGAGTTCAAATCCGGCCTCAGACCAAACACTTGAAACGTACTAGCTCTGTGACCTTGGGCAGGTCACTTAACCCCAATTGCCTCACCAAAAAAAATAAATAAATAAAAAATAAAAAGGCAGAAATATTAAACCCATCCTTTAGCATAATAATAATAGTGATTAAAACACACAACACAAGACAAGCAAATGATACACATATAAAGGAAGACATCAAAACAATGATTGGGTCAAAGAAACAATCTTAGAAACAACATCTGTGTCAAAGAAAAGGATAACAATCGGAAAAAATACCAAAATTTGGGGGATGCAATTAAAATGTCTTTAAAGACATATATCTTTAAAGCTATATTAATAAAATATAAAAATAATACTAGAAATAATAAATTAACAAACTCCAAACAAAATATTAAAAATCTTGAAATTTGGCAAAGTGGGCAAGATTGAAAACAAAAATTACCACAGAAATGATCAACAAAATTAGAGCTGGTTTCCTGAATACACTGAGAGAATGGATAAAGTATTAGCTATTGGTTGAAAAAAGGAGGAGAAAATCAAGTTAGCAAAATAAAATTAAAAAGGATAATTCACAGAGACTAGGGAAGAAATTAAAAGAATAGCAAAAGAAATAACTGATCACCTACAAAAAATATACCATACTCAAATAAACCCTGGCACATACACTCATAATAAAATAAGAAGTAGAAATATCAGAAAGAAAAAGTGTTAATGAACTATCAGAGGAAAATAAAAATCCCTGGTCCATGTGGATTTACAAGTGAACTCCCCAAACCAATTTTTACATTAAAAAAAATTACTTTCAATAAATGAGAAAGAAGGTACTAAAGTCACCAAACTCCTTTTATTCCATTTGATTCAACAAATATTTAAGTAATTAACATGCTCAAGGTTCCATATAAATTAAATATTGTAGAAACTAAGATGCTTGTAATGAAACAGGCATTTAGCACAGTGCCTGGCACATATAAATGATTATTCCCTTCTTCTTCCCTAATCTAGCTAATAATGTGGTGAGTTCTTAGGCTGTTCTACAACTCAGAAGGCCAAGTGACTTACCCAGGGTCACACAACTAGTAAATGTCTAAGATCAGATTTGCACTAATGATGAAGAGTCTTCTTGACTTCAGGCCTGGCACTCTATCCACTGCACCACCTAGCTTCCCTTAAATAGTTTGATGTATCTATATGCTTTGTTTTTCTGCCTTTTAGATTATAATCTGCTTTAATATTTTTGTAATTCTAAAGGTAGAAGAATGCCTTACATATGCTACTTTCTTAATAAATATGATCTGATGAACTAGTCGGACATAACAAGGTCAGTAACCACGGGATAGCAGCAAAACTGAGAGGACAAACCAGAGATTCTAAGTAAGTCACATTCTTGTCTCTAAAACATGAATTTAAATTGGATTATGTGGGATGGTCCTTTTAAAATGTTCCGCATCAGCATTTATGTTTTGAATAAGAAACATTTTCAACAAGCCATTCTGAATAAATAGGATTTGACATTACACATTAAAGGAAATTTTGTTCTTTGGAAATCATAATATGTACAATCCATCCATAGTTCAGTTCCATGTTGTTTTTCAGAGATAGGTTGTTATCAGATTAGGCAACTATAGAGCAAAAATGAAAGCCTTGTTACCTCCACGCATCAAAGAGATTGCATTGATGACCCTATTTTTTACCATAATAATACACTAGTGAAGTGGTTAGTCCATCCCATGCTGAGACCCAGGAAAGCCTAAACCAAAAGAAGAATTACTTGAAAGTGATGTTCTGTGTAGGTTCATGGACAATAGCGAATTAGGGCTATTTTGGCTTCCCAACCTCTTCAGCACAGATTTAATGTGTAGGATTACCATTATTTAACAAGTTCTGCAGGAACAAAAAAAAAAAATGAAAGAATCAAAGGGATCAACTTTGCCTATGACTCCACGAGATAAAACACAGTATCACAAAGTGGTCAATGCTGTGTTTGGGACCATCTTAATGGCTCATTCAGCTCCCAGCAGGGTTCGTTAAACCAATTGTGCGTGCCATTGAAGATAAACTAAGGAAGCAAACCAACTGAAAAAATAGTCAATTCCGTGGCTGTGGTAGAACTGGTCTTAGTAAGGGTAACAGCCACAGACTGTGCAATAAAACCTCCATTAACATGGGCTTCGTGAATTTAGAACTGGGGACAATTTGACCAAGATTTGGCTCAAGTTAACTTATGCATGATCTGTGAAACAAGGGTTTGTGCTACAAATTTGTGGGATAAACCAGAGCCTGGGGGATCTTTTTAAACTACTGTTTTCAGATACTACATAAAAACATCCATTCAAATACAGAGTAATTAATGTGCAAATTACAAATGCTTCTGATTTTCCTACTCATTAAAGCAGACCTAGCAGGGCCCCTGCTCAGAAATCTTATTGGAACTAAGATTGAGTTTATATTTTAAAATACTAAAACTATGTTTCTTTTAAGAGATTGCATTATAACATAACATTATTTCACATATATTGCTATCCTACAGGTCAAATTATGCCCCATGGAACACAGTAACTGCCTTCTATAAGGGCCTAACCAAGCAACCAATAATCAAGCAACAAGCACCTACTGTGTACCAGAGCTAGGTGGTGGCGCCAGTAGATGAAATGCTAGGCCCGAGTAAGGGAAGACTTGAGGTCAAATTTTACCTCAAATACTTACTTTCTGTGTGACCCTGGGCAAATCACCTTAGGCAAATTTGCCTCAGTTTCCTCATCTATAAAATAGGATAATAATAGCGTTTACCTTCCAGGGTTGTTTTGAGGATCAGATGAGATAATAGTTATAAAGTGCTTAATAGAGTGCCTAGCTCACAGTAGGTGCTATATAAATGTTAGCTATTGTTGTTGTTATTATTATTATTATTCAGACCAGCCTTTTACTTATATAGTCTGACTTGGTGAGATTTGACCATAGGAGATCAAAATCAGGCTATGAAAACTTTGAAGATGCTTCCATTTTCATTTTCTGTACTAAACTTAGGCAGAGGCAGTACAGAAAAGAGAAAACTCCCTGGAGAAGCAGCTCTCTTTTTTTGCCATTGTTGGCTGCCACTCCTACACTTGCTGCTCTTGGCAGTCGGCCATGTTTTCCTCCAGTAGGATGGCATTACATCCCTTCACAAAGTGATAAGTCAATGTGCCAGTTTCTCCAGCAGAAAGAAGAAATGGGCTCAGATGGGTAACTTGCATAATAGTGCGAGTTGCATGTCTTTTGTTACGTCTTTCCTCTGTGACAGGCACTCTACCCTTGTGCCACATGTCTCTTTACACTTGCTCAAATTTGATTCTTGGGTGCCAAGAAAAAGAACACATAGGCAGCAGAGAAAAGCAGTGAACATGTGTGATAGCCAAAAATGACAGACTGTATTACAATAGGCCTCTGAAAAAATAGCTCAGAGAGGATGGGTCTGTCAGGACTTATCCTACAGAAGAGATGTTCATCAACTTTCAAACATGTTAAGCCAACCTGGCTGATATGGCCCAGAAAGCCCTAGATAATATAAAGTCATCCATCTATTTCACAGTCACATGGGATAGCTCTGAATACTATTGCCAATCTTTTCTGAATAAAAAGAATAGGTTGATGACTCCCAGTTCCCATCACCAAGAGTGTAGAATGTTCAAAGGAAATAGTTGATGGACATCAGGTATTCCATCAATTTCCCCTTTGCCTTGAGAGGAACAGTTCTCACTAACAGCTCAGCTATTTCCCTCTGTTACAGCCCTCTGGGGCCAAATAAAAATCATTTCATCTGTCTTTCATATAACAACCCCTCAAACACTTGAAGACACCTATCTTGTATTCCTAGTCTTCTCTTTTATAAACTAAACAGAGTCAGATTTGTGCTTTTATAAAATCACTTTGGTGGCTGAATGAGGGGTGGAATAGAATGGGGAGATACTTGAATCAGGGAGACCAACCAGCTGACTATTGCAATAGTACAGACATAGCATGATGAGGGCCTGAAATAACAAGGCAGTTGTGTGATTGGAGAGAAGGGGAGATAGATAGATGGAGAGATAGATAGATAGATAGATAGATAGATAGATAGATAGATAGATAGATAGATAGATAGATAGACAGGCAGACAGGTAGAGAGATAGACAGAGACAGACAGACAGACAGATGGATAGATAGACAGACAGACAGAAAGAGATAGATATGAAAGATATTGTGAAGGTAGGAACTACAAAACTTTACAACAGATTGCATACATGATTGAAGAGTCAAAAATAACACCAGGGTTGCAAGCCTGGATGACTGGGAGGGTGACGGTTCTCTTGCAGTCACGGAAAATTTGGAAAGAGAAGAGGGATAATGAGTTCTATTTTAAACATTTTGAGTCTAGGCTACCTATGCAGTTAGTGTTGCTCAAAAGGCAGTTGGAGATGCGGTATCAGAACCCTGCAGCAAGATGAGGAAGGAATATATAGATCTGGGAACCATAAGCATGGAAAGGAAAATAATGAGAATCAAGCAGAGAGTTTTGGGATTTTGTTTTTTAAGGAAATGAGCCTTATGCATTGTGGAAGACAAAATAAAAAAGTGGAAGCTGAGAGGGCTTTCAAGAGTCAATATGCCCATGAACAATCTTTCAGACATAGTTTAGAATCTCCCGAGTACTTTCTGAACTAGAGTGCAAATACTGTTTTTCCCCTATCCATCTATGTGACTGAAAGATCACACAGCAAATAGATACTCAAGTCATTAAGTATTCATGGGCACCTACTATGAGCCAGTCACTGTACTTAGCACTGGAGCTAAAAAGAAAGACAAAAGATAGTCCCTGCTCTCCAGAAGCTCACAATCTCAGGAGGTTTATTGATTTGGCACTACATTGACTATGGGGCGCCAGAGAGAGTGAGGAGTTAACGCTGACATCTAGGTTGGGAGCCTGGATTACCAGGAGGATGGTGGTACTTTAACAATGATAGACAAGTTAAAAAGAAGGGAGGGTTTGGGGCAAAGGTAATGAGTTCAGTTTTGAACAAGTTGAAGTCAAGTTATCTATAGGACATCCAGATCAAGATGTCCTATAGAAAGTTGAAGGTAAAAGATTAGCAGTCAGAAGTGAGGTTAGGACTGAATAAATAGATCTGAGAATCATCTGTCTAGAGATAATAATTGATAGGTAGCTTTTTGAACAGCTCATGAATGTTCAAGCTACAGTGCTTCCTTGATTTGCAAATGAAATAATAGCTATAAACAATCTGTAGTAGTAAAGCACTACTTAAATGTAAATTTTAATTAATGTTATTATTTCTTATTCTTGTAGATGATAGACATAACTGGAAGGGACCTTAGCAGTCATTAAGTCCAATTTCCTTATTTTACAGATGAGGATGCTCTGTTGCCTTCAGGGTCTCAAATGGGCTCCTAAGTATGCCCAAATGGGGCGCTGAGTTGTTAGTAGCCCTGGTATACAAATGATCTTTTACAAAGTCTCCAATGGAGACATTCCACAATTCTCATATATTGTATGAAGGCAGGGAAGATGATGGCAGTCTTCACTTGGGATTACTTTATCCTTGGCCAGGATAATCGTCCTTCTACAAATTAGTTTATGAGAGTTGCTTCATTCCAAGAAAGATCTTGGATTGGACTGGGGTAATAAGGATGGAGTGGTGGAGGACGAAGAAGAGGATATCAAAAAGTTTTCTGGACATCTTGCATAAAGGCCTCAACGTCACCTATCAGTAGGCTGTGATAGTGTGGGCCCTGGAATTGCTAGGACCATAAACTGTGACCATACAAATCTTACCTTGGTTCATTTAGGGCTAGATTTCCAGAACAGCCAGTCAGATCTGAGTCAAGAAGACATGTAGCTTGTCCGAATACCTTGCAAAACTGTTGTAAGGTACTAAATAAATGTCATCTATTACTATATGGGGGGACAATAAGGAGAGTTGGAGGGTCCAGGTTATATAGGTGCCCATGAAAACAGGTGTTTTTCTCTTTGAGATCACTACATGGACTTGTTGGGTTGAATCCTGAAGATGAAGGTAGAGCTGCTAAGATTACAAAGCTATGTCCCCTTTGTACAGCTTGAATATTCAGCCTGTAATGTTAACTGAAGGATCCGGTTACCCTTTGGGGAGGTCATGGGGAACAGCTCAGAGCTGTCCTGACCATTGAAACAAGATGGCCATCAGCCATAGAATCACTGAATTTTATTTTTGGTCCCTCAGTAATTCATCTAACTGTACCCCAAAAAAGAATACCCATTATAATATATCTGACAAGTGATCTGCCTCACCTTGGAGGTCTTTAGGTGGTGCAGTAGATAGAGTTCTGAACCAGGAGTCAAGAAGATTTGAATTCAAATCCAGTTTCAAACACTAGCTGTGTGACCCTGGGCAAGTCACTTAACCCCAGTTTCTTCAGCTGTAAAATGGGGATAATAAAATGTAAAATTAGGTATAACTGTAGAGTTATTGTGAATAACAAATGAGAGATAATATTTGTAAAGCACATAGTACAGTGCTTGTGGCATAGTAGGTGCTATATAAATGCTTATTCCTTTCTCTTCCCCTCCTCATCACTCAAGGCAGACCAACCCACTGTTCAACAGCTATAAGTGTTAGGAAGTTTTTCTGACATCAAACTTTGCAGCTCCTGATACTGTCATCTGGGAAAAAAAAACAGAATAAATCTAATCCCTCTTCCATATAACAACCTTCCAAATACTTGAAGATCGTTATCAGATAATGCAATAGACAACTCTCCAGACTTCAAGTTGAAAAGACCCAAGTTTGAATCTTGCTTCAAGCTCTTTCTACCTATGTGGGCTTGGGTGTATCTCTGCCTGAATTTCCTCTATAAAATAGGGATAATAATAGTACCTACCTCCCAGAGCTGTTGTAAAGATAAAATGAGAAATGCTTTGAAAACCTTAAAATCCCATATATATGTTAGTAATTATTATTGTTATTACCAGTCCCAGAATCTTCTCTGAGCTAAGTATTCCCAGTTCATCCAACTTTTATGACACGGACTACTGCCCCTTCACCATCTTAACTTCCCTCTTCTGGAAATTCTCCAGTTTATCAATGTCCTTATTAAATTGTGGCATCCCCAAATAAGCATAGTATTATATAATAACACAATATTATCTGGAAGTTTCTCTTCCAGAAGTTTGTAAGGGATACAGTCTGAATCAGAAGGAGGAAAGATGACCACCCTCTTGAAGAAGAACCTGGGAGATGTATTCCAGAGACAGGGACAGAGGACACAGTGATGAGAGGGATTACACCAGGAAGAGTCCCGTCCAGAATGTGATCCATAACAGGATGAATAAATGAATAAATGAAAAATGTATAAATCAAAAAGAATAGTAATAGAATACTCATACTATGTTTTAAATATTAGTTTAATTAATTAATATTAATTATATTTTATTAAATTTTATTCAATAATAATTTTTTGTTTCATTAATTAATATTAATTTAATATTAAATTACCCTGGGGGTTCACAATATATTTTTGTAGTTGTTGTTGTTGTTGTTGTTGTAAGAGGTTGCTCTATAGATGCCCACCCCCACAGGTATCTTTCCACATGCACATTTTCACTTTTCAAATTCCTTCTATGTATTATTATTTATTATTATATAATCATATTTTATTGCAATGTAAACTCCTTGAGGTCAGGGACTATCTTTCTGCTTTTATTTGTATTTTCAGTGCCTTGCATAGTGCCTGGCACATAATAAGCACTAAATTAATTAATTGCTTGTTGGCTTAAAGACTGGGGCAACATGTGACTGCTTCTGGCATTATGGCATCTCTTCTATTAATGATATTTCCTCAGGCATCTCTTGGAGCAATTTAGTAATCACATCTGCAAGTTATTTCCCTGCCCTGAAGCCTAGTTTGTCTGGACCTGGTAAGCTGAACTCACTAAGGGCCACTAGGTGCTCTCTTACCCTGTCCACACTTTTCTTGAGTTACATTTCTCTAATGACCATTTTTCTTCTGTACTTCTCAGTCTAAATTGTATTTTCAGGGAAGTTGAGCTAAGGAATCATGGAAGGAAACATTGCAATCCTTGGAAGAAGTGCAATCCATTTGCTAGTTTGCCAAATAGTTGGCCATAGAGGCTAATGCCTTTTTACTTTTCAGCTGATGAATGAGCTATTAGTGTGGGGCAAACTGAATCCTAAAGGAAAGATCTCTGGGTAAGGGGAAGGGCGATCTGACTGATTTGGAGAAACAGCTTTTGTTGAAAAAATGAGATGGAATTTCTCTTATCTCCACTGACCTTTTTTTCAAAGAGGACACTATACCCCAAAATTTGATTGTAGTCCAGTTTTGAAAGAAAGCATGCCATTTGCAGGAAAAGTGTAAGCTTACTCCACAAAGGAACTTGACAGCAAGAAGGAAAATAATGAGAAATGAGACAGTGATGAAATAAACCAAAGTGAAGAAAGTAGAGTGAAGAAAGTGAGCGAATTCCTTTCCTCATCACCATCTTTAATACTCTTTCTCACAGAAGAGAAATTATGTGCTATTTAAAAGTTGAACAAAGAACAATTAAGTATTTGTTTATGTGGTCACTTAATCTTAAAAAAAAGTGTGGAGGCTTGTTTGGCCAGAGTGAAGTGGTGGCATAGGTGCTAGGAAGTCACCAGTAGCCTGTCCCACTTTGAACACCTCCTTAGAGAACTGATGTCATGAGATGTCTCTCAAGTCCACAGATTTGTCTGGAAAAGTTCACAGAATTATCAGGGATCAGGGTTGGAATAGACCCCAGAGGTATTTTATTTGTGCAAAAACTTTTTAATTTAATAAAGTCAAAATTATCTATTTTACGTCTCTTGTCCAGTCATACATTCTTCCCTTCTTCATAGATCTGACAGGTAAACTATTTTTTGCTATCCTAATTTGCTTATGGTATCACCCTTTATGTCTAAATCATGTAACCATTTTATCTTGGTATATGATGTAAGATGTTGGTCTATACCTAGTTTCTACCATACTGTTTTCTAGTTTTCCCAGCAGTTTTTGTCAAATAGTGAATTCTTGTTCCAAAAGCTGGGGTCTTTGGGTTTATCAAACACTAGATTAGTATGGTCATTTACTCTGTGTCTTGTATACTAATCTATTTTATTGATGCACTACTCTATTACTTAGCCAGTACTAGATATTTTGATGATTACCACTATATAATACAGCTTGAGATCTGGTACAGCTAGGTCACCTTCCTTCAAATTTTTTTCATTAATTCCCTTGATATCCTTAACCTTTCATTCTTCCACATGAATTTTGTTATCATTTTTTTCTAGCTTTATAAAATATTTTTGGTAGTTTGATTGGTGTGGCACTGAATAAGTCAATTAATTTAGGTAAAATTCTCATTTCCATTATACTGGCTTGGTCTACCCTTGAGCAATTGATATTTTTTCTGATTGTTTAGATCTGATTTTATTTGTGTGAAGGGCATTTGCAATTTTGTTCATATAGTTCCTGGACTTGTCTTGGCAGGTAGACTCCCAAGTATTTTATATTGTCTACAGCTATTTTAAATGAATTCTTCTTTCCATCTCTTGCTCCTGGACTTTGTTGGTAGTATATAAAAATGCTGATGATTTATGTGGGTTTTTTATATCCTGCAACTTTGCTAAAGCTGTTAATTACTTCTACTAGTTTTTTAAAATTGATTCTCTAGGATTCTGTAAATATGCCGTTATATCATATGTGAAGAGGAATATTCTAATTCCTTCAATTTCTTTTTCTTCTTATACTGGGATAGCTAACATTTCTAGTACAATATTGAATAATAGTGGTGATAATGGGCATCTGGCTTCACCCTTGATCTTTCTGGGAAGTCTTCTGGCTTATCTCAATTATAGATAATTCTTGCTTATGGTTTTAGATAAATACTATTTATCATTTTAAGGAAAGCTCTATTTATTCCTATGCTGTCTAGTGTTTTAAATAGGAATGGGTTGTATTTTGTCAAAAAGACTTTTCTGCATCTATTGAGATAATCATATGAATTTTGTTGGTTTTATTATTGATATGGTTTATTATACTGCAGAATTTTTCAAGACAAAACAGACCACTCACCTGTCCCTATTTAATTCTTTGCCGGGTTTATTCTTTATCCCCAGTGCCTGTCTAAGATGCACATACTGACAGATTAGTTCTATAGGTTTTTCATCCAACTGCATATCAAGATGCCTGAAAAGGAGTAGGCAATCAAATGATTGGTCACCAAAAAAAGGTGACCAATGAAATAGCCATAACTACCTACCAGTATAAGGTTGATTCTTTTCATTCACTGTAGTTATGTTTTATAAAGTTGCAATGAGCACTGAATTAGCACATACCGAACCATTGCTCAGGGTTACATTCCTGAAAGTCTCTGGCCACATTTATTTTCGCAGCCTCATGGAGAGATTGGTGAATTTCTTCTTCCTTTTTCCGTACGTACTGTACTATTGATTCATTAATGTAGAACTGATGGCCAGCAGCACTGTTACTCATGCCTTAACAAAGCTTACCTAACACATGTATTTTTTTCTGTAAGGCACATCACAGCATTCTTGCTCTTGGGAGCACTAGACAACACTTCAACCCTATGCTTGGGGATCATTTTAAAGAGAGAAATCACCAACAAAAAGCACAAAAATGCAAAAAAAAAATGTGACACTAAATAGACCACAAAAAGGACCCTTGTTTATGGTAAGAGAGCTGAAACAAGAAGGCAGGGGCATCACCTTCTTTGACCTCATATGGGAACATGTGCAGACAGATCAAATTTTTCACTTCTCTGTGTATGCACAAATCACTGCAAAAGTGCCAGGAATATTGACTCTGAGGTTACAAATAAATTTTAGATAGTAGGTGAATTTGCATATATGGAATCCATATAATGAATGAATGAGGATTGACTGTATCTACTTTCCTATCTCTACAAAATTTTTATGAGAATAATCTTCACATACATTGAGAATACCCATAAAGGAAGAAGAAAAAATGTTTGCAAATAATATTTTCCTTCAGACCATATCTTCACAGTCACACAATTGACCTAAAGACTGAAAGCATATATAAAATCACCACTATTTCTTGGAAAGCATTTGACTGAGTAGGCAATGTGGAAAGACCCGGCTCTGGAGTCAAAGGACCTGGATTCAATCATGCTTCTGCTGTATGATACTACATGTATGGCCTTTGACAATTTACCTAACTTCCCTATACCTCAGTTTCCCCATCAATAAAATGAGGAATTAACAAACTCTAAGGTCCCTCTCAGACCTAGATCTATGATTACATGTAACTTAGACAAGATGTAGCCTTAAATACTCTCCTCCAATGAAGCATTTCCTATGTGTATATAAATATGTATGTATGTATGTATGTATGTATGCACATATGTAAAATTTGTAGGGCCTATGCCTCTCGTAATAGAGCCTAAAAATTATCCTAGCTTCCTTAGCTGCCATAAAACATTGCAAACTTGCATCAAACATATAGTTCATTTAAAAACAAGTAAACAGAAAATTAAGAAAAAAACACTACTGTCTAGCTATGCCTCTACCATCTCATAATTAAGAAACTGATGTTTAACCAAATATAAAACTTTCCATTTAACCTTATTAAATTTCATCGCATTAGATTCATTCAGGCCAATGTTTTGGCATGTTGAGATTTTTCATCTCCTGACTCTGTCCATCCAACTTCTTAGCTGAAGCTCTTATCTTTATGACATCTAGAAATTTAATACTTATTCTCTATGTCTTTCTCCAAGTCTTTGATAAAAATGCTAACTGACATAGGGTCCATTGACAAACTGACACTCCCTGAGAATGATTTTGGTAGTCTGGCACCACTTCCCCCATTTTGTGCATGTTATTAGCTTATCAGTTTACTCTTCTATAAAGTCCTACTACAAAGTCTCATCATTGCATTAAAGGCTATATTAGTAGATAAGAAGCTCTAGCACATTCTACCACGATAGAAAGGAATCATGTATGGCCCCACCAACAAACTATCTACTTAACTCAGCTAAGTACAGAGTAAGCTAGAACTAAATGAGGAATTGTTGTCTATGGCATAAAACAAGGGAAAATATGAATTAGTTCTCAATCTACCATGATAGGGAAATCTTCTTGATCAGACCAAATATACACAGAGGATGTCTGTGCTGGAAGCAACACAGTTTGGGCTACATTGAGAGATCAATGTATTTTAAAGATACCAAGTGTCTGCCCCTTTTTATTACCAAGGAAAGAGACTATGTTGTTGTTGTTTTTTTCCTTTTTTTGTATCCCCAGCACTTAGTACAGTGCCTGGAGCAAAGTGCTTAATAAATGTTTATTGACTGACTGTTAACACATATGCCCACTTTCCCATTTTTATTTTTAAAAAATTATGAGAATAATCAATATGTGCATCAAGGACATCTTGATGCAACTATTTAATGGACATTAATGGAAACCCATAGGATCCTGCTGTGTCTGTTGTTTGTTGAGTATAAACAGCACTTGATTCAACATAGCAAAATGCAACCTTGAAAGTTCTTCTCCAAGAAGATGCCTCTTACACATATGTCAGAATTATACAAGATTCCTTGAAAGATATAACAATGATGACCTTGTTTGATGGTGCCATGATCACTAAAACCAACAGAAGCATAAAACATGGACACACATGTGTGCCCACAGTGTTCCCTGCTATCATCTAGGAGACCCTCTGCATAGTCTCAATTGAAGAAAGATTCCCTTCAGATGGTGAGATCTTCCAGACATTCCTGCTTACAGATGGCATTATTCTAATTATATCAAACCCCAGAACACAGCAGAAAATCCTAAATGAGATTCATAATCATTCAAAAGAGTTGGTACTAATTAGCCACATGAGAAAAATGAAGAAGATAAAGAGTTCTTATTGTCCTGACTATGATGTGCAGTCGGATGGGCAATCTATAGTGTTTTTTCATCATTGTTTATATATCTTGGACAAACTATACAAATAGACAGTGAATTGGTCCTAGAATCAAGCAGAAGACTGAAGTAGGTTGGTTTGAATTTGGGAAATTACAGAGTGATTCTAATGGCCCCAAACTTCTCCCTGAGACCAAGGTCCATATTTTCAATATCAATACTGTACTGGTATAATTGTATATCTGTAAAGCATGGAATGCTTTAGTTTCTGAAGAACTAAAATGAAAAATCACCCAAAGAGCAAGGGAGACATGCATGGTGGGCAAGAGCAAGCTACAAAACATTACAAAAGAGGAATTATAATGGAAAAATAGAGTGAAAGCAGGCACACATGAAATACATAAGCCAAAAAGAATGTGGACTCAGAATCCTAAGCCTCATATTCTGTGATTCCCATTTCCCAAGATCATATGAACTTTTGCCTTGCTCCAGTTATGGAAACATTCTTGCTGTCCAGAAGTCTTGAAGTCTGTGGTGGTCTTTCCCAGTTACCTATGACCAATCAAGGGGACATTTGATCATGCTATTAGCAGCATATTTGGTGGACTATTTCTTCAACAACAAGGTGGGGTAGTCTCACCATGTGGTGAGATTGAAGGCTAATAGTTGGACAGCCAGTGCTATGATGGTATCCTCACCATGTTCAACAGGAAGATGGGAAGACCCTTAATATATTGGATAGACTTCCTATGGCAAACTATGGGAGGATCTGGAAAAGAATCTGATAAGATGGACAGGTACAGTTGAATTGCAATCTTCATTGCTGAAGGGAGCACTGACATAGAGCCAAATATCTGAGTGATAGTTTACTAGTTCAGAGAATGCTAAATTTGCCATGAGTATATCATAGTACTACTATACTATTCTGCAGCATTTAAGAAAAGGTGGTTCTTTAACAGAATTTGCCCAATCCCCATTTGGGTTCTTTTCCCAGTCAGTGTGACTCACCAAGACTTAGAACAATTATCTAGCCCTAGGGATTTATATGGTAAGGGCTATTCTTGATAATAATGGTCATAATAAACAATAAAACTAGCACTGATAATAACAATAACAAATGTACCACTTCACAAAGAATGAATAATTTGTAAAATAACACTGAGAAATTGCCTAAGTGGCAAAATTCTATTCCCACTAAAGCAACAAGATTGAAAAATAAGGGAAAAAAATTAGTTTAATTAAATAATAATAACAAGGCATTTCTTAACTTAAGTATTGTTTTGACACCTCGTTTTTGGCACAGAGATGACCTTGCATCCTCAAAGGTGGTCCTGGGTTTAAAAGCTATGTGTATAGACTCAGACATAAGTTACAAATCAAAAGGCTTTGAATAGAGACAAAGCAATGAACAGTATATCTTTCATTGAATGTCTAGCCTAACAAGTTCAGAGAAACATATCACTAAAAAATTGATCATAAGATATGTAACATTAAAGTTTTTTTTTAATCTTATAACTAGTGATGACTTTTTCTAAAGAAAGGGTTCTTAACCTTTTTTGTAATATGGACCCCTTTGGAAGTCTGTTGAAACCAGAATAATGGTTGTTGTTTGTTAGTCTATTTTCAATTATAACTAAACTAGGTGTGATGGGGCACATACCTATAGTTCCTATTGCTGAAAAGTCTGAGACTAAGTGGATTATTTGATTTGGGGAGTCCTGAGATTTAGTAGGGCTAAAGCCAACCGAATGTCTACACTAAATCTGGCACCAACAA
Source organism: Vombatus ursinus (assembly GCF_900497805.2). Lineage (NCBI taxonomy): Eukaryota > Metazoa > Chordata > Mammalia > Diprotodontia > Vombatidae > Vombatus > Vombatus ursinus. The sequence continues at coordinate 64,673,164 of NW_020954590.1, forward strand.
GGTAAGCCTCTAGAAGTAGAGGCTTCCTTGGCTGTCTAAGGAGAGGCAAAGCAGTCCAGGTCAGAAAACAGAAAATCATGGAGGAAGGAAGGAAGGGAGGAATGGAGGAAAGAAAGGAAGGAGGGAAGGAGAAAGGAGGCATAGAGGGAGAGATGAAGGAAGGGGGAGAATAGGGAGGGAGGAAGCAAGGAGAAAGGGATGGAAGAGAGAAAGAAAGAAAGAAAGAAAGAAAGAAAGAAAGAAAGAAAGAAAGAAATTCCTCTTCCAGACTCAGGTTTTCATCCCTCAAAGCTTCCTGATGTATGTTCTATTTTAGGGAGAAAATCATAAGTTCCCAGACACAAAATCTTTGTATATCATGTCCCAACTAGGTTGGTCCATTATGGTATGGACCATGGCTTCTCTAAACTACATGACTAGCACTACGCTCTTTGACCTATTTGTACTTAATAATGTATGCTATATTGAAGTGGTCATGCTTGCTGAATTTCATAAGCATAAGGGATTCCTATGCAAAGCCCTCTCATCTGTCTCTATATAGATATCAGAAGGGAATGGTAGAGATTTACATTGAGCTAGTCTGCTTGCCACTAAAAGCCATCATTGATGAGAATGGGTCCCAGACTACTCTGATAAAATCATATCTGGGCATGTAGCTCCTAGAACAGGCCTCCACAAATATGGCCCATGGGCCACCAAAGGATTTTGGGAGGCCCGCAAAATATGTAGAAAATATAAAAGAAAGTAAAGATGTATCAAGTGCTTTGTCCATGCCCCGCATAAGCCACCTTCCATTACTCACTACTGTGCACATCATGTAACTGGGCAGGTGGTTGCCACTGCACACTCTCTCCTGTTTGTCACATGATCTATAGCAACCAACCATCATCAGTCTCTCTCTAGTCTGAGAGGAGCGAGAGTTGTATCTTTATGTTATGTTTTTGGTCATTACTGGCATTGAACAGGGACAAAGTGAGTGCAGCCACACACCAATGCATCTGACTCCTGCTATGCAATGAGGGGCAAAATGCAATGGCTTCTTCCACTCCTTCGCTGCATGGCCAAGTTATATGAATGTGTGGTGCTCTTTCCAAGGTCAGACATTCAGTTCAGTATTCCTTTGTACGTAAGCAGTTGCTATGGAAAGTTTTTTGTTCTAACATTAATGTTTTGGGGGTGACTTTGTAAAATGGGTGATAAAAAGAAACAGAAGATCGAATCAGAACATAGTATTTAATACAGAGTGGACAAATAGATACTTGTTTATTTACACAAGAGACAGAATATTGTGCCTTGTTTGCTGAAAAGTAATAGCCATTCTGAAGGAATGTAATTTTCATCACCATTTGAATCAAAACATCCTGACTTAAGTAAATTGCACACCAATGAAAAAAAAAATTAGAGCATCCAAATTATTGAAAAATCTCAGTGGGGAACAATGGCATTTCAAGAAAGTAAACTCAGAAAATGAGGCAGCTCAAAGATTAGTTTTCAGATTTCTAAAGAAATTGTTGCTGCTGCTAAGTCTTTTACTGAAGGTGGCTTCATAAAGAAGTGCTTGCTAATTGCAGTTTCTGGATTATATCCCGATAAAAAAAAAAGTGTTTTTGAGAGTATAAGTTTGTCCTGTATGACCATGCAGTGAAGAGTAGCTGATGACAGACTGATGGTTGACAAGTGTAATATGTTCCATTAACTAAATGTAAACAGCAAGAAAACCTGAAAAATGTATTGAAACTTGTACTGCTTAGCAAAGTAATTTTTAACATTAATGTGATTTTATGATAAATAAAAAACTTAAGTAATAAGTGTAATTAATTGATATTAATTGAAATTTCCCTTTTAACATATGGTTTATTTACAAAATAGTTTAATTATTAATTATACCTTCCCTTGGAGAGTGAGCTACTGAAAACCTATCTGAGGTCTGAAGAAGTTTAGCTTATTTTAATTTTGGCCCCTACCTACTGCCAAGTTGTGCAGATCTACCCTAGAACCTCCCATCCTCCCCTTCTTTCCAAAACCCCATTAAGGAAGTCAGCATTCCCTCCTTTGGACTTTCTCCCCATCTTTTCCTTGTCTCTGGCTCTCCCTCATGGTCAAGAGAGACATGTTTACCATAGTCACATAATTCCCATTTTATTTTTTAGATTTAAATAGAGGGTGGTAATAAAGTGGCATCTTGATGCTTGTATAATTTGTCCTCTCTTCTGCCACATTTTAGAGTAAAGCTATCAGACAAAGGAAAGAGATTATATTAGTATATCTGATAAATCCTATTTATGGTAACTCTTTTTTAAACTTGCTTCAATAGTGCTTAATCACAGTTTAATTCTGTAGTTCAGGGTTTTTTTTAATGGAATAATTTCCTTCTTTTATGGCAGTCATAATATTTTGATCCAGATCAAGGAGACCTAAGGGGCACAGCTATGTAGGATAGTTATCTCTAGTAAATGTAGATAAGCATAAAAATATTACTATTTATTAAAAGCCATTCACTTCTAAATTATTCCTTTGTCCATTTGGATAAAAAGGCTAGAGCAATTCTAGATACAATTAAGCTATTACACTGTTAGAATCTTCTACATTCCTATGCAAATGCACATTCTTCTGTGGCAACATCATGAAACAATCATTTGGCAATTAACATTTAATTTTTCTCAAGGAATTAGTCGAAATAAATCATAGACATTTCCCTGTAGCAGATTTGTCAAACCTTAAATTGAGAGGAAGCTATTCATTGTGCTTACTAATCTTAATTAATTTCTATGTCTGTAAAATGGGGATAATATCACTAAACTATGCTTTAGAAGAATTGTGGAGACTGATTAATGTTTATAAGGTTCTTTGAAATTCTCATATGGAAGGCATTATGAAAGCGTAAATATTATTACTCCTGCTAATAAAGCTAATACAGTTTGAGGAAAATTTACTTTCAGGTTTTCAGTCCAGATGTTTCCTCCTCTTATTTGTCTTGCTTGATTTTTTTTTTCCCCTATTTGGCTCCTATTCATCCGCAGCTCCAGACTTTCTTTTCCACTATTCACTCTATCCAGAGCTTCTGTTATGAGCATGTTTTTTCAAATTTCTCTTCAAAATTCATTTTGTGCCCTCAATAAGTCAAGGAAAAAGGATTCATCATCCTAAAGAAAAAAGTTATGAGCAGAATTGCAAAGAGAATAATAAAAGGTGAGAGTGGGGAGAATATATTCAAGTCCAAAACTTCTGGCTCACTAAGTAGTCCATGCTTCCACACTAATAATTTAAACCTGCAAACAACGGGCCAGTTGCAGACAAAATTTTGAAGTAGGTAAAGTTTGCTCTCCAACCCTTGCTTCTTTCTTTTTACTCATGTAATGACTCTCTCCTAGTTCCTCAAGGGAAGAAGGGAAGCAGCATCCATTAAGCACCTACTATGTGCCAGGCATTGTTTTAAGCACTTTACAAATATCTCATTTGATCCTCACCACAGCCCTGGGAGGTAGGTGCTATAATTATTCCCATTTTGCAGTTGAGAAAACTGAAACTGACAGAAGTGACTTGTCCAGAGTGTCACAGATAGAAAGTGTTTTGAGACTAGATTTAAACTCATCTTCCTGATTCCAAGTCCAAGTTTCTTATCCACTGAACTGCCTTGTTGCCCCCAGTTGGTGATGGGGAATTAGACTGGAAATAAGGAAAGAACTTAGAGCTGGGAATCTGCTTCAATAAGATAATTGAACCCAGAATGCTGATGAGATCACTTAGAGAAATAGAGAAAAAGGCCTAGGACAGAACCTTTAAAAGGATACTAGGGTTGGAGAGTGAGACATAGATGATGAACCAGCAAAGGAAACAATAGCATACAGTGAAAAAGATTACTCGATTTGGTGTGATAAGACCAAATTTTGCATCTAGGTTAGGCCACTTAGTGTCTGTGTAATCGTGGGCAACTCATTTACTCCCCTAAACCTCAGTTTCTTAATCTGTAAAGTGAGAAGGCTGGACTCAAAAACCCCTTCCAGCTTTAAATCTCTGTTTCTATAAAACTAAGAAGATAGAGTCAGACAAATAGGAAATACAGAAAGAAACAGTAACCTCACATTTAAGGAAGGAGAGAATATTCAAGAAGAAGGGATGGTCAGTAGTGTCAAAAGCTACAAAGAGGTCAAGAAGAATGAGGACAAAGATACATCCATAAGATTTAACAAGAAAGACCTCATTGGTCATCCTGAAGAGACTAGTTTCATTGGAGTTGGGTCCCAAAACAAATTGAGAAATGAAGGTGAAAAGAGAAAGTGCAGTCAAAGAGGCTTTTTCAGTCAGTCAACAGGCATTTAGTAAGTTCCTACTATGTGCTAAGTACTGGAGAGATAACAAAAGGCAAAAGATAGTTTTTGTTCTCAAAGAACCCAGAGTATAATGTGAGAAACAACATGCAAACAACTATATACAGGATAATACAGGATAAATTGGAGATAATACCATTAATATAGGATTATAACAAACAAGTTAATACAGGATAAATTAGAGATAATAAACAGAAGGAAAAGTACAAGCATTAAGGGGGACAGGGAAAGGCTTTGTGTATAAGAGGATTTCCACCGGGACTTGAAGGAGCCAGGAAATCTAGGAGGCAAAGATGAGGAAGCAGAGAATTTCAAGCCTGGGGGATAGCAAATAAAAACGGGACATGAATTTTCTTGTGTGAGGAACTACATATAGCTAGATGAACATGGGGAAGACAGTCACATGTAAGAAGAGTGGAAGCCTAGGAGGGAGGCCGGTTACAAAGAGCTTTAAAAGCCAGAGGATTATATATTAGATCTTAGAGGTAAGAAGGAGTCACTGGAGTCTATTGAATGGGGAAGAAGGCAGTGACATGGTCAGACCCATAATTTAGGAAGATCAAATTGACAGATGAATGGAGTGTGGACTGGACTGAGGACTTAGGGAGGGATACCCATCAGGAGACTATTGTAATAATTTTGGCATGAGGTGATGAGGGCCTATATCACAGTAGTGATAGTAGCAGAAGAGAGAAGGGGATGTACAAAATATGCAAAAGGTGTGATGAAGCTAAAATGAATGAGACTAAATACCAGATTGTATATGGAGGATGAGAAATAGTAAGGAGTTAAGGATGTCACCTAAGTGGAGAGACTGGGAGGATAATAGTGCTCCCCATAGTAAGAGGGAAGTAAGGAAGAAGGGAAGGTTCAGGGGAAAACATAAGGAGTTGAGTTTTGGACACATAGAGTTTAAAATATCTAAAGGGCATGTAGTTTGAGATGTCTAATAGGTAGTTGGAGACTGGAGATTAGCAGAGAGGTTATAGCTAGATAAGTAGATTTAATAACCCTCAACATTAGGGTGATAATTGAATTCACAGGAGCTGATAAGATCATTAAGTGAAATTTTACATATATGTTTGTATATGTATGTATATACACATGTATATTTATATATACACATATGCACACTTATATTTATGTATGCATATATGTATTGTGTGTATATACATATACATACATATGTGTGTGTGTGTGTGTGTGTATATATATATATATATATATATATATATATATATATGGAGAGAGACAGAGAGAGAAAGAACACATTCTATGTGCCAGGCACTGTGCTAAGTGCTTTACAATTATTATTTCATTTGATATTCAAAAACTCTGAGAGAAAGGTGTTATTAATATCTCCATTTTACAGATGAGGAAACTAAAGCAAACAGCAGTTAAATGACTTGCCCAGGATCACACAGTTAGTAAATTTCTGTCATATTTGAACTCAGGTCTTCTTGATTCCAGGCCCAGTGATCTATCTGTTGTAGAAGGAAAAGAGAAGAAAGCCCAAGACAGAGCCCTGGGGGATATGATTAGCATTATTAGGCATGACCTAAATCAGGGGCGGGGAATCTGTGGCCTCAAAGCCACATGTGGCCTTCTAGGGCCTTGGGTGCAGCCTTTTGACTGAGTTCAAGTTTTACAGAACAAATCCTTTTATTAAGGGGATTTGTTCTGTGAAGTTTGGATTCAGTCAAAGGGCCACACCTGAGGACCTAGAGGGACAAATGTGGCCTCAAGGCTGCAGGTTCCCCACCCCGATAGATGAAGATACAGTAAAGGACACTAAAAAGGATCTGTTTAGATAGGTAGAAGGGAAACCAGGATAGAATAATGTCATAAAAACCTAGAAAGATGAGAGTATCAAGGAAAAGTTGATCCAACAGTGTCAAAAGCTATGGAGAGTTCAAAAAGGGTAAGGGCTGAGCAAAAAGCCATTATATTTGGCAGTGAAGAGATCACTGGAAAGGGGGGATGGGATATTTCAGTTGAATAATGAATCAGAAGCCAAACTGCAGAGCAAAGAAGAGAGTGAAGAGGTGGAAGGAAGCCAAAGCATCTCTGGGAGAGGGGCTTCTCAATGTGTTTAACCACAAAGGAAGGAGAGATATGAGACAATAACTAGCAAGGATGGATGGATCAAGAGAGGGTTATTTGAGAATAGGGCAGATGTGGCCATGTTTGTAGGCAATAGGAAAGCAGCCTGTAGACAGTAGTTTTTTAACAAAAAAAAAAAAAGAAAAAAAAAGAGCGGTCTAGAGCTTCTTATTTTGACTGATTTTTGTTGCTAATTAGAGTGGTAGCTAGACTGTGGTGGATGGTTCAGAATTGGGGAAGAGAGGAGATCTGATATTATTCTTCAGCAACTTGCCTCTCTTCTTTTTCTAACCACCACTATCCTTCTCTATACACAAGCATGACTCCTCCCCATCCCCCAACCACACATACACCTCCATGCCTCTGATGGTGGCTCCAGGTAGAAAGGTGCAAAGGGCTAAGACATTCTGCCAAGGCATGAAGACTGTGGGAGTGGGAAAGGGAGATCAAAAGGAACCAGGTGCAGCATATGCTTACAAGAACGATTTCACTATCCTAGTGTGTGTAGGAGCACTGGCAGGAGGGTGCATAGGACTTCTAGAATCATGATATTATGGATTTCAAACTGGAAAAGACTTTTAATGCTAACCCCTTCATTTTACAAATGAGGAAACTTAGTCACAGAGTGGTTAAGTGACTTATCTAGGGTCACACAGCTATTAGGTGTCTGAGTCAGGTTTTGAACCCAGGTCTTCCTGGCTCTATGGGGCACAGTGGATAGAGTGCTAGGCTAGGAATCAGAAAAACCTGAGTTCAAATTTCATTTCAGAGACTTCCTTTCTTGTGAAACCCTAGGCAAGTACTGATCCTCTCTGAGACGCTGAACCTGGTTCAAACTTCTCCAGACCTTAATGGCTGAAAAGCAATCACCTGTGAATCCTAGAGTGTTGGTGGTCCTACCCCTCCTGTGTTAACCTCCTTTGCTGAGAATCTTACATGTTCCCTATGCCCCATCTCCAAAATGGTGCCTTCTACATTTGTCTCTGCTTGGACCATTGCCCAACAGTCTTGTGGTTCTGATTATCCTCTCCATAGATGGCAGGGATTTGATGTATATAACACAACACTGGTAGGTATAACAAATACATTATGCAATAGAAACTGGATTCGTAAAAGATCATGAAAGAGTTGAAGGGAATGCTGAAACTAACAAGATGAAATTTAATAGGGATATTAGATCCTTAGGCTTATACCACATACCATAATAAATTCCATCTGGAATAGATTTAAATATAAAATAGATCCATAAAAAGGTAAGAAGAAAAAGTAATAATATAGTCAACTGTAGAATTAGAATAATTTTTTTTTACCTTTTCAACAAATAAAAGAAATTAGAATGAAGTAGGTAGATAGATTTGATTACTTATATATTCTTTAAATCTACAGCAAAATGATTTAACCAGGAGAAAAAGGAGGAAAAAAAAACCCAGAACAGAGAAAACATTTGCTGCAAATATAACAGATAAATCTTAACACTGAAAAAGTGAAAGGAACCAATATAAATACTCAAGGAAAATATTTGCAAATGGATAAATGACAGGAGAGGATACACATATTCCACTCATTTGAAAAAATATTCATTCTTCCCGAAAAAAATAAATTGAAACAACTCTGATGTACCACCTTATGTCCACAAAGAAATGATAAAAATCAGCCAGAATGGTAAAACTTGATTTTGGATAGTATGTCTCTATTATTGTAGTCATTTTTACATATATCACAAAGTCACAGAAACACTGAAACTCAGAGTGAGAAAGCATGTCAAAAATCATTTAGTACAATCTATATCCTAATAAGAAATTTCTCCTCACGTGTGAGAAAAGTGGTCATCCCTTGGCCTCGTTCTTCTCCAGGATGCACTCTGGCCTTCTACCCTGCCCCCCAATCCTCTTCCTCCTATAAATTCACTCCAGTCTTAGAGTCCACACTTTCCAGCTCTCTCATTAAAATGTAAGCCCCCCTGAGGGCAGGGACTCTGAGTGTTTGTATTTGTATATCTACTTAGCACAGTGCCTGACACATAGGAAGCACTTAAAAGTCTCTGTCTCTCTCTCTGTCTCTCTGTCTCTCTGTCTCTCTCTTCTTCTCTTTCTGTTTTTGTCTTTATCTCTGTCTCTCTTTCAATATTCTTATTTCTTTCTCTCTCAATTATATAAAGTATTATTTTATAGTATAATACATATGAAACACAATATAATATATGTAATATGCATTAAGTCTTTTACTTGTTATTTTATAAGTCAGAATGGCAAAGTGTATAAAGATCTAGCCTTGGACCCAGTAGGACTTACATCCATGACTTTCTTCTGATACATGGAAGCTGTTTGTTTCTGGGCAATCATTGAACTTCTCCGTGCTCTAGTAACTCTGTAAGAGTATAAGTTACAGCAAAGGTACTGTGAGAGCATGTTTCCCTATGTTGTGTTTCCCTTTGCCAATGAAATGACAAGTTCAGTATCTGTCACTATCCTATGAGACAATACAGATCATAGTCTTGTACCTTTCTGCTCTGTAAGATTTACAAATGAAATTATGTATTATATTTTAATATATTATATTTTAAACTGGTTCCCATGGCCAGTTTTTTTTCTCTGCAAAGAGACAGCATTTTCTAGTTCAAGTGTTTTTTAGTCTCTTTTGGTCTTCTGGCAATTTATCAACATCAGATTAACTTCCTTAGGAAACATAACATTCTGGACCAATGTTTGTTCTTTGATCCATTTTTTATCCCACTTTTTCAGTATCAACAGAGTCTCTGTCTCTCTCTGTCTCTTTCTTTCTATTTCTATGTGTGTGTGTGTCTGTCTGTCGCTCTCATTTTCTCTTCCTCCATGAGGAAATACTGCTCTTAATCCTTCATCAGTCTTCTAAGTTTTTACAAATGTTTTTATTTTAGACTGATAACATCTTTACTTGTCATATCTCTAGGCTTGCCAGGTGAGTCAAGTGTATACAGAGTAAGATATTGAAGACTTTTGGGTCTCCTTGTTATGATGACTGATCGATATTAGTTGAACTCTGATGTCATTTCATTTCATCCATTCACACTTCATTTTTTTAAATTTAATGTTTTTATTGATGTCTTTTGCTTTCATATCATCATAGTTATCTCCAATATCCCTCTCCCTACTCCTTCCCAGATAGCCAACCCAAACAACAAATAATTTTTAAAAACAAAAAAAAGAAAAAGACGTAAAAAAAATCAACTCATCTGATAAAGATTGAAAAAAGTCCAAAAACATATGAAATATGTAACATCTATTGACCTCCCACCTGCTTAAATGGGTGAGTTGGGAGGAAGGAGGTGTGGGAAATGTCCTCTCATATCTCTTCACTCAAGTCATGCTTGATTTTTATAATTTTGTTACATTTACTTTAGATCTTTTTTGTTTGTGGTTCTATTTACATTTTTTTATTTATTGTGTGTATTGTTTTGGTGGCTCTTCTTACTTTACTCTGCATCAATTCATATAGATCTTTTCCATGCTTCCCTATATTCATCACATACATCATTTTTGACAGCATTATATTTCATTATATTCATGCCCCATAATTCGTTTAGCCATTCTCCAACTGATGAATATCTACTTTGTTTCCAATTCTTTCTATCACATACACACATACAGACACACACACAAATGTGCTATTATAAATATCTTAACCTATATGGGTCCTTTCTTCTTATTGATGGCTTTCTTGGGGTATAAGCCTAAAAACAGAGTTTGTGTATCAAAGGCTTTTTCTGCACCCATTCAGATAATCATGAGTTTGAGATGCTTTGGTTTTCAATATAATTAATTATGTTGATTGTTTTCTTAATGTTGAACTATCCCTATATCTCCGGCATAAATCCTAGTCACTCATAGCAAATGATTCCCTGTATAAATTGTTGTATGTAGCAAGATTTTGTTTAAAATTTTTGAGTCTATATTTTAATTATATTGGCCTACAATTTTCCTTTTGTGATTTATCTTTTCTTGGCTTAGTTAGTAGGACTATATTTATCTCATAAAAGCATTCTGATAAAGTGCTTTCTTTCTCAATTTTTGAGAATAATTTGTAAAGTATAGGTTATTATTGTTCTTTAAAAGTTTGACAAAATTCTCCCGTGAATCTATCAGGACCACGAGTGTTTTCTTTGACAATTCCTTTATAGCTAGATCTATTTCCTTTTTTTCAGATCAAGTTATTTAGTATCTCTGCCTGGTCATCTGATAGGTTGAGCACTTAATATTTTTGAAGTTTTTCTTCATTTCTATCATGTTCTCAGTTTTATTATCATGTAACTATAATATGTTCTGGTTATGCTCTTAATTTCTTCTAGTTTTGCTGTGATTTTCCCTTGCTCATTTGATATTTTGCTGATTTGATTTTCTATCCTTTTCTTTTTAATCAGATTAGCTAAAGGTTTAGCAATTTTGTTATCTTTTCAAAGTACCAGATTTTAGTTTTACTCATTATTTCTATAGTTTTTTTATTTCTAAACTATTTTTCCTCTAATTTTTAATATCTTTTGTGTTTATTTTAGGTTTGTTTAATTGTTGGCTTTCTTATTTAAAAAATACATATTCAATTAACTTTCTTTTTCTATTTTGTTCATATTCATTTGTAGGGATGTGATTTTTCCCCTGAGGAGTGTTTTAACTGTATCCCAGAAATTTTTATATGTTGTTTCATCATTATAATTTACTTTCACATAACTATTACTTATTTTTGTAATTTGTTCTTGTCTCATTCATTATTTAGGATTTCGTTATTAAGTCTCCATTTGAGTTCCTGGGTTATCTTCTTTCTTATTTGCCTAAAAAGCTCTTCCCCAGGTGAATGCCCTCCTACTCCACCAGGTGCTAGTTGCTCCCAGTGGTTTCAACTCCTCCCCTTCCAAGTTAGAACAAATGGTCTTTTCAGGCACCAAATCCCTCAGACAACACAGCACAAGGTCTCTCTTCACAGAACATCTTTCTTCACCCTTAGGGGCATTCACCCTTAGGGACCCTCTTCCCACCACCAAAGCAAGGCAAAGCAATCTTCCCCACTCTTTTTTCAATACTTCCCCCTCCTCTTCACCTGGACCCCTGCAGGCTTTTCTCTTCCTGAGAGACCACAGGGTTTATCTTCCTACCATTGCTAGCCCTCAGTATGACCTAGGTACATTAAACACTCCACTTTATTCCTATTCCTCTTCCCTTTTTCATGTACTCTTTCATTTCATGATGTAGTCCCATAAGAAACACTGATTCACCTTTAGGCATAATGTCACAAGGTTTTGTCTATAATGTCCCAGGCCCACCTCTCTACCTGCCATTAGCCTTCACCACTGTCTTCTTGTATACATTTAGAAAGAAATCTCTTACCGGCTCTCTTCTGTCACTTTGTTGTGATTGCTATACTTGGCTGATACATCCATTCACCCTCTCCTTCATTTCTGTTGTCTGGGAGTGTTCAAGATGCAAATAATTTCTTCAGTTATGATTTACTTTCTAAGACTATTTCAAATGCTTCTTTATGGATGAACATTTGCTTTTTTTTTTTTTTTTTTTTTTCATTTCAACCCAGATTTTCAGGGTAGGTCACTCTGAGCTGCATCCTGAGCTCCATGGCTCTTCAGAACATATTATTCCATTTTCTCCTATAATTTTTGGTGGGTGGAGAATAGTCTTCTGTTATTTGAATTTTCTTCCCTTCGTATTTGAAGATCTCTCTCCTGGTCACTTGCAGAATTTGTTTTTGTTTTTGTTTTTCCTCAGTGGAATTGTTCAGTGAAATTGCTATGTATCTTAGAGTTTGCAGCTTTGTGTTTGGGGCAAGAAGGGAATGTTTGGAGGCAGTCTATGGATTCTTTTGATTGGTTCTTTGTTTTCTGTATTTAGAAGTTTTAGACAGATTTTTTATTATTATTATTATTGTTTGCATTATGGTGTTTAGAGTTTTGTTTTTTTTTAACTTACTGTTGTTGTTATTGTTGTTTGTCCCTCATTCTCAAAGAGGACCATGACATCAGGGAGGTGATGCCAAGACATGCAAGTGAGTTGGATTTAAGTGAGGGAGGGCTGTGCAAAGTCACCAGCCTCACTTTCTTGTCTGGAGCTCTCTGGGTCCAGTAGCTAGATATGAATCAAGACCACTAGAGATGACCCCAGATGCAATGGGGGACCTTGGCCTTTTCAAGCTAAGGTATTTAACAAGCCACAGTTTGACTGAGGCAACACCCATTCAGGGATTGAGGCTTAATAAGAAATGAGGCAGAGAAGGGCCCCTTTACCTTTCAAAAAAAAAATTTGATCTGGGAGGGGGAAGACCCTCAGGGTTTCTGGCCAAAATAGAAACAATTGCTATTTACATTCATTCTGAGCCAATCAGGACCCAAACAACCTTTTGTTGGCCAATCACTGAGAGCCAGAGTGATTTGGGATTATAGCTAATCTTTAAGAAAGAAATTAATCAGAGATTAAAATTTGCATACCTTTTGGGCAGAGCACCCTCAGTTAAGGGGTGTGATACCCCATGTGGAAATGAGGGAAGGGAAAGAAAGAAAAAGGAAGAAAGAAAAAGGAAGAAAGAAAGAAAGAAAGAAAGAAAGAAAGAAAGAAAGAAAGAAAGAAAGAAAGAAAGAAA